>NC_047508.1:22614667-22872167 GCF_902827115.2 Pseudochaenichthys georgianus | reverse complement strand
TGAGTGTATTCTCTCGGTCGATTTCAGAACATGGACCGTCAGACTTCGCACACTGATAACACAAACGAGGAACCAGAGAGCATATGGAACCGCTCAGCTGGCACTCGCTTGTGACACCTTGTGTGTAGTGTGTTTTGGTGTATGTAGTGCAAGTGTGGTGCTGGTGGTGACTAGGACACGTCACTTGCTGTCATCTCTGTTGGTGACTCGGACATGTCACTTGTTGTCATCTGTTGGTGACTTGGACACGTCACTTGTTGTCATCTGTTGGTGACTTGGACATGTCACTTGTTGTCATCTGTTGGTGACTTGGACATGTCACTTGTTGTCATCTGTTGGTGACTTGGACATGTCACTTGTTGTCATCTGTTGGTGACTTGGACATGTCACTTGTTGTCATCCGTTTCTATCGTTTCTCCTTTCCTGTGACCACGACCTTGCAGTGGCTGGCGTGGACCCATGTAGCTCTCTCGGCGACCTTGACCGCTGTCTGGGTGACGAGAAGCACCTGGTAGGGACCTTGCCAACGATTGGATTTCCAGCTCTTTCTCCGGAAATCCTTGACCAGCACGAAGTCGCCCGGTTGAAGGCGGTGAAGCGGACCAGTGGCAGTCGCTAAAGTGGATGATAGGTTAACACAATATGACAACATAGCATCCTCACACAAAGTTGTGGAGGGAAGAGGACATCCTGGAGCCTTGAGTCCAATCTGTGGAGGAGCCCCAAAAAGGATTTCAAATGGGCTGAGTTGACTCCGTGTTCTTTTCCGCATCCTCATGTACATCAGCACAATGGGCAGAGCTTGTGTCCATGACAGACCTGTGTCTGCACAGCATTTTGTTAGTTTGTAATTTTGCGTAATGCAGATTAGCATGCTTCACAGTGCTTTTGAGCTGTTACTGTGAACCCCCTTGTGAACCACTCCTGATTTATAGACTCTAACATCCCCCCTTTTGACACATGATCCCACCCATGTGTCAACTTAGCGAAATGAGGGAAAAAATGTCTGGGAAGACATGGATTAGAATTTGGGCCAACCCAGATGCTGGATTTTAGGTCAAAAACAGCCCCAGCAGCCTTCCATTGAGCCTTCTCAACTGGCGTAGCTAGCTGCTGCATGGAAGTCAGTGATGACATTTTGTCAGTGAAGGAGGAGACAGGGATTTTAACAAATGAGTGTGCGTGAGGTGCGAGAGGAATCAGGGCAGCTGCCTTTGCGGCTGAGTCAGCAGACGCATTTCCTAGGGAAACTGGGTCTGTACTGCTTGCGTGTGCGGCACATTTACAGACTGCAACCTCAGACGGGAGCAGAATGGCGTCTAGTAAGCCTGCAACCAGTACATGGTTAAGTACTGGTTTGCCATCAGATTTAAGAAATTGTCTACACTTCCAAATAGCCCCAAAATCGTGTACTACCCCGAAAGCATATCGTGAGTCAGTGTAAATAGTCACGGTTTTGCCTTCTGCAAACGTGCAGGCTTCAGTTAGTGCGATGAGCTCTGCTGCCTGTGCTGAGAGGTGACATGGAAGCGGTCCAGAACGGAGAACAGCAGAATCTGAAACAACAGAAAAAAAAAAAAAAACACCCGATTAGTGCCCCCTTGGTCGCGAGAGGCAGACCCATCAACATACAAAATGAGGTCAGCGTTGGTCAGAGGAACGTCTTTTAAGTCCAAACAATAAAACCCTGTCTGTCTTTTAAGTCCGGTCTAGGTGTGCACACCATGGAAAGTACGTCAACCGTCTTCAGGCAATGTTCAAACTAAATGAAGTCTCTCCTTTTGAAACATCATGTGTTGAAATAAACACCTGCAGTTCAAAAATAAAAAATGAATTGCCTAATATTTTTGTTGTGGAATCAATTAATTTCTTTCTTTAAAGGCAAAAACATGAAAAAGCTAAGAGAAAAACCCTATTGAATACAATATTATTTGGAGCAACTTAATTTATAAATAGTTGTCAACTTAAAAACATGTGTTCATGTTCAACATGTGGTAATTAAGTACATACAATTTAAGATTATATTTAAATAATACGGTAAAACAAGTTGGAACTTTGGAGTAATCAACTTAAAAACTTGTGTTTATGCTACCAATTATTAAGTAAGTGGTAATTGAAAACACCTCTGATTGTAGAGGAAAAGCCTTCTCCCCTAACCCAAATAACTTTGTTGCTTTAACAACATTTCAATAGAAGTTGTCTTAACTCAATAACCATCGATGCAACCTATTGCCTTGATTTTCTTTGTTAAGCCAAGGCATTTGTTGTTAGAGTGTACGTAGACTGGGCCTCCCATATAACCTGGCTGAGCCGATATAAAAACCAATCAGCAAATAACTTTTCAATACATTATTGATTACTATTTTTGAGGTCCTTTTAGGTTGGAAGTAAACATAAGTCATAGGTACATGGTGTACTTTTCCTTCACTACATGTATGTAATACCTTTAGTTACTTCACAGATGTGGATGAATGATGTGAAATATAATCAAGTGTTAAATCAGACTGTAGTTCCACCTGGAGTGAATCCACAAGCTACCCTGCAGAATACAAAGCCATTCAAACTAGCTGCACCTTCACCAGCTTTGAGAACACTTTCATGATCAATCATTATAAAACATATCATATATATTATTCTGAAATGGACCAATCTGCACAACGACTACTTTTACTGTCTTTACTTTCACTATATTCTGATAATACTTTTCTACTTTTACTTGAGGAACATTTTGAATGCAGGACTGTTACTGTAACACTCTGGTACTTCTACTTTTACTCAAGTACAATATCTGAGTACTTATTCCACTTCTGGTAGTATATTAGTCTGAATTGTAGCTACAAAATCACACAGAGCTGCATAAAAATAGAATAATATGTACACGTGTGTACAATGATTTGTAGGTAATTTTGACTACTCAAGACACCTCACTTATACATCTTCAAAGTATTGGCTTTCAGAATATTAAACTTGTTTCGGCAAATTCAGATGATAAATTCAACTTTGAAGCTTGTAACGGCATAATTACAAGCAGAGAACGGACTAATGTAACGTCACAGCAAGCATAACAACAGCCGTGTGTTATGAACACATACGCAAGAATGACATCATCTGTCGCTTAGTGACAGGTTTTGGCAGAGCAATGCAATACGCTTATCTGAAAGCGTTTTCCCCTCTCCTGAAATGACATGACCATTTAGCCTTAACACAAACGTGTGAATGTGTAAGGTTTACCATTATATTCAAATGTGAACAAAAATGGACTGTCTTTGTGTACCGGAACACTGAAAAAAAACATTTGAGACATCTATGGCAGTAAATATGTTGCAGAGGCTGGAACTTGGGAAATAATCAGATAAGAATTCCGGACGAGCGTGCATGCACAGCTGCATTTACATCGTAAATCCTGGACAAATCTCCACTCGTCAGGAGGTTTGTCTCTGATCTTTTTGACAGGAAACACTGGAATCGTTACACGGAATAATGACCCCTTGTTTAAGCAGAGAGGTAAACACTGGCCATCAACAGCTTCACGTTTCAATGGGTACGGTACGTGAACGTGGACATTAACCCTACGTCATATCTGTGAGCTGCCCAGAGTGAGTATGGCACATCTGAAAGCGCGGCAGGAAGCTCAGAGATATGAGAATTACCTTATCCTCAACCAACAGCAATGTGCGCAGAACGGCTACGTTCGTGCACATTTTCCTTTGATACACGTCACGTGACATAGAGTACATGACATATTCTGTGTGTGTAGGTGCCCAATCAGTGACTGACTCCCAATCTTTAACGATTGGACCCAAATCCCTCCATCTATCAGTGGGGCCCCCTGGCTAGTGAAATGTGTGGACCGCCCCTGGGATTTGACACAGCTGGTTGTGTCTTGTGTGTGTGTGAGTCTAACAGAGATAGCGCTACCCAGCGAATTCCAATACATTTTTAAATATGAGCTCATCATTCACACATTCTAACAGTAAAACTCTCATCATAGCATTTACACGGATCTTTCAACCACGTTAGCAGTACAATGCAAAATGAGAAGTTTCCACACAGCAGGTGGAAAACCACGTTGATCAGTCAAACGCAACAACTCCTGAAAATCAGGATATGTCAGCAGCCCATTGATACACATTCACCAGTTCTTTATCATCAAATGACACTTTTTTGAACCATCGTAGGAGATGGCTGTCGGACTTTAAGACCCTCATTTGTGGAAAAATGAGGTCCAAGCCGAACCCGGAGAATCAGATCTCTGTCCAGTAAATGTATTGGGCAGACAGATGATAAAATAACTGTTTTTTACTGATGTGGGAAATGGATTACTGTCAACACCGTTATCTCCACTCTGAAGTGGTACAGAAACTTCTCCTTTTCATAAACCCAGCACATGAATAAATCTATCACTAAATTTGCATTCAGGCAAATCTACCCTTTTTTTTACCACAGAATGTGTAGCCCCAGAATCAACCAAAAATGTGTGGGACATTTCTTAACGCAAACATTCACTGTCATATTTCAAATATGTACCCTTTTTAATTACAGACATGTCCTCTAATTCTTCTAATTTCTCAATAGCATGTATGATGCGTGTGTGTCACTTCCCTGGTTAGATGTGGTTGGCCTGGGGTCCGTCTCCTCCGACCGAATTCCTTCCTCCTCCACTCCCTCCCAAATGACTGTCAGTTTGAAGAATTGTCTTTGTTGTGGTCCGATTTATCCGATCAAAAGTTCTTTTTCTTCTTCTCGTGTGGGCATTCAGCGAACCGATGACCCGTCTCTCCGCAGTTAAAACAGCGATTGTAGTTATTGCTCCGGCCTCGGAAACCCCCTCCTCTGCCCTGGCCATCACTTTGGGTCCAGGTGGTTGTAATAGCCTGGACCATGGTCAGCTGGCCGGGGAAAGCGGGGCATGTAGTTATTCCTTTTTGGAGGTGTTCTTTTCTGTAGAGTTCAGCTTTCTTCGCGTCTCTTTTCTTTTTCTCTCTCTTGTCATGGATCTTTTTCAGTCCTGCTTCTTCTTCTTCATTTTCTTTTCTCTGTCTCTCTTCGTCTCTGCTCCCTGTCTGTGTGTCTTGCTGCTGTGCAGCTGCTCCAGCGGCGGCTGGTATGTTGACCTCATGGTCCAGCAGCAGCAGCCCCTCCAGGAGCCTCCACTGCAGGTAGCAGACGGGGGGAGGAAGGGGGGAATGGGGATCCAAGGTGAGGGAGAGGGTCCCGCACGCCTGAAAACAGAGGATAAAGGGAAGCATGTGATTTATATTGTGGAGGTAACACAAAACACTTTTTCTCTTCCTTTGCACTTTTATCCTCAGCCTGTATCTTTTTTATTTCCGCGGCCAATTGCCTTCTTTCACGGCACTCTGCTTCATCCTCCCAGTATTTTAAACACTTTCTATGAGTGTCCAGTTTCTCTAAGTCTTTTACTTTAATTTTACTCTTCTTCTTCATTCCATCTTCACACTCTTGTAATTTATCCCTTAGGTTTTTGATTTTTAATTTACTCAAAGAACCTCCCTTAGGAAATCCGAACATTTCCGTCCATATATTTAATTTAGACAGACTTTCTTCACCATATTTTGCTCGCATGACATCAACTATCGGACCCTCAGGAGGCTGTACATACCCCCTCCCCTGCTTTGCCTCCATAGCAAAGTCTTTTAAAGTGTCACCAAAACACTCCGTGTCACCAAAACACTATTTTTCATCCGTCGATGCCAGATATGCCAAATATCTCTGTTTTCGAGCAGTCCCTCTCCCAGATGTCATGGAGTTTTAATTACGTTTAACTTTAAACAATTTAGACTTTGCACATCTCACCGAGTATTGAAAGCCCTTTGAGTTCGTTGGATCTCGTGAAGTCAATCAGTTCCACCCCGGCGCTGGTCCCCTCGTCCCGTACTGTTTTTTTGTGGGGGTAGAGGAGGATCCAAGATCCCGGAGCTAGCAGCCACCAGCGTCCAGAGGTTTCCCCGATCAAACATACAGAGATCCTGCCGACAACGCCATTTGTTATGGAAATCTGGCTCCCAAACACGGCTCTGGAGAGTACAAGTCAAATGATCAAAACAAATAAATGGTGAATCAAGCAAAGCTGTCTTTTGGTTATTTATTTGAAGCTTCAAATACATGATATAATAATATATTGTCACAGGTCGGACAGAGTATGGAAAGTCTGCCCGAGAGTGCGCAGAACAATGGAAAAGCAGAGATTATATAAGGAAAGAGTGGGAATATTATAACTCTCCTGTTCACACGGGGAGATTGTTATGAGACACCTTCTGGCCTTGCAGATAGCATAACGGAACTTTGTGTGACTGTGTATGAGTCTCCCAGTCTGCTGAAACAGCTGTGGCCTTGCAGAGACTGGGAAACTCATAAGAGAATATAATAGAATAATAATGGTAAAAGCACAACAAGAGGAAATAAGAAGCATTTGGTTTAAGCATTTGGTTTAAGCATATGCAAGATATAATAAGGATAATAATAAGGATGATAATAATAAAAATGTCCACTACAAAACCCAGAGATCAAAGGGTTCCATGGTGTCTGCTCTGATTGGATTATGTTACTCACGTGTGTGTGGCTCCAATCTGCCAACACCATGACAACCAACTGCAGCACTGAGTCCCATAAGAATGCATTGAGGATTATATCTGACAATTTTGCCACCTGTTAAAAAACGATGGCTCTTGTAAAAAAAAATGAGCAGACCGTGAGAATCAGGGAACCCCAATGAACTGAAATATGTATTTTTTGGGGGTTTTGTGTGTAGAATGTGGAGATGGGAGCAGTTTGTCTAAAGTGTACTTCTCCCTGCTCTGAAGAAAGATCTGGAACAATTTAACAAGGGAATCAATTGGGAGCTAGCTGGACTTTTTATCACTTCATACCCTGAAGAGGCATTTTGTCTAATATGTTTTCTTAATGTTTTCTTATTTTCCAAGCTAGGAGAGGTTTTCCTACGTTTTCCATGAAAAAATATGTCTGAGGAGTGTAGGGTTTGGGAATTATGGCAAGTTTAAAACATTTTTGGGGGAGAATTTGAGGCACCGCTGCACTCTGTTTTGAGATCAAAGCACTCTAGAGTTAACGAGCTGCTCCATCAACTCCAATGTTAAGATCTGGAAAAAGCCTCTCTGCTAAACTCCAAACTAATTCCAATATCTCAAAAAGTTGAAAAGATATCAAAATTATGTTATACAAGTTTTATAGCTGAAGGTATTGTGATAATTTGAAAGTTGGAATGAAGTGTCTGGCTGAAATTATGTGGAAGGAGATGCATTTGGCGCAAAGTGTAGGAAAAGTGGATTTGAAGGCATCTCCCATTGACTTCAATGTTACAAAAATAGTTTAAAAAGCTGAATATTTCAATAAGTATGAAATATTTTTGAAAAAGTTGAAGGTTTCTTATCAATTGCTGAAAAGGCTGAATAGTTTAATATTTGAATGGTTTCTGTAGCTGAAAGTAAGCTGAAGTTAGGAGAGCTAAAGTATTGGCTGATTTGAAGGCTCTTCCCATTGACTTCAATGTTAAAAAAAGAGTTTAAAAAGCTGAATATTTCAAAAAGTATAAAATATTTTGAAAAAGTTGAAGGTTTCCCATCGATTCCTGAACAGGCTGAATAGTTTAATATTTGAATGGTTTCTGTAGCTGAAAATAAGCTGAAGTTATGGAGAGCCAAAGTATTGGCTGAAATAATAATAAGAGGAAGAATAAAGTTTTTTTGAAGCACTATAGTGGAATGCTGTAAACAGCATTCGCACTAATCAGCAGGACTCTTTTAACCAGCTGAGGCAATCACAGCACCAATCAGCCGCTCCGCCCAGCCGTGGCTGCGGATCACAATCACCTGACACCAATCAATTATACTCCATTACATGTCCTTCTTCTGTTTTGTACTGTTTTCTACGTCATACCTTTTTATATTTGTAATAAATCTCGTTTTTATGGTTCATCAGTGTTGTTTTCATTTGTGGAGGGATGAATGAGTAAATAAATGAATCAATGGACATTGGTATAAGTAAGGCAAGGCAAGTTTATTTATATAGCACTTTTCAACACAAGGCAATTCAAAGTGCTTTACAAAAAATGAAAGACATTAAGAAAATGGCATTTAAAATCAGTCATTAAAAAGAAAAGCTAATAAAAGAAACATTAAAAGAAAAAATACATGGATAAAAGTTACAGTGCAGTCTAAGATATGAATAGTTCAATTAAAAGCAGCGACAAAAAGAAAAGTCTTCAGCCTGGAAGTACTGCATTTTATTGATCTAAATTACTTAAACGTAACAAGTTAACCTTCTTCTTGGACGCAGCTATGTATGAAATCAAGTCATTTTAAGAGTGCATTTAACGTGTACAGGGTAACAACAGACAGACAAAAAGTCCTCAGTCTAATGGAATAATCCACGAGCTCAGCCAATGAATCTAGCGATGCGAACATGGTAGTCCAGGAATGATAGTTTGATAAATTTGAGTTTGATATACTTTATTAATTCCCGTGGGGAAATTGTTTGTAGCTGGAGTTGGCTGATAAACGCTGCTAGTCAATGTTGATTCGATGGTCAACTCTGTTCCCAGATAGTAAAACCTCTCACAAATACCGCGTATATAACGCAAATACCTCGGACTTAGTGATGTATTAAGACATATGACAAAACATGACATAAAACAAGCATACAGCACTGTTTAGAATCCATTTGGTCTGGTTTAGCGCAACCATGTAGGCGGCCATCTTTCACTTCTGTTGACAATATGCAGCTACCCAATTGGTGTAGCACGATCACGTGACGAACCGTGGCACTACTTTGGACCAAGATATTATTACGCTTTGAAGGGACTAGTTCAGCCAATAATTACGTGCCTAGAAGAATTGGCAGGAATTTTAGCGACAAACTTTTTTTTGGTGGATAAGCATGACTCGTTCTTTTTTATGAACTAAAGATTGTGTAGTTCCACTTCTGTGGAGCGGGATTTCTTTTCTAGAGGACTTTTCGAGGTTCACCTTGCGGCCTATCAATTGAAAAGAGAAACTTAGAAATGTTAGTTGGCCTCAAAACTTAAAAATCTTGTGCAGCCTGTTGCCTTGAAATTTTGAGTTGTCCTAACTTTTTTTTTTTTACAGTGTGCACTTTTCAGATTAGGGGTCCTTCTCCAGCAGATCCATTTCTCCAGAATTGTCCTAATTACAGAGAAATACAAGAGAAAAAGAAAAAAGTGAATTAATCATATTAAACACAGGGTTGCAAAAGTATTATTGCAAAATGTAACTAAGCATTTCAGACAAACAATCCTTAAGGGATCATTTAAAATGATGTACTGTTCTGATTTTTAAAAAACTAAAGAGATGAAATGACAGTCACACCTGCATCCCTTTGACAGCACAAACTAACATCAAGCAAAAGGCTGTTGTCTATTTTTGATTGTTTTATTATTATGGGATTAGGATAAATTAAATAAACTTTAGCCTAAATAAAAGATGATCAAATCTGGTGGAAATATTTAAAATAGGCTTTTCTTTTAGCCCTACCTCAAAGCAGCATGAGCTGAATAAAAAGGTTGTAATTTTGTCCCAAAGTTTAATTAACAGTAAAACATTGGAACATGTCAGAAAAATAAATAAAGCTAACAGCAGACGTCAGGGTAGCATTTTACAAATCCCACCGTACTGTAGGGCCTATGGCTATACCGGTCTAAATGTTTTCACTTTGGTCTATTTATGTAATGTAAAGTATAACTTATCTATAACAGAGCCAAGATCTCTGTATGACTTTAATAAACTTCTGAATTGAATTAAAAAATAAGTGTAAACAACAGTGCAGTACGTCCAGCTAGCTAGTTAGCGTCATATATTTATCGGTATTATTTAACTTGGGTTTGACGTGTGTGACGTCAGTTAATTTAAAGTAAGTTAAAACCATAGACTGTATATATAAATGGACGTAGGGTCCGTGATATCACCCATAGGATTCTGCAGAGTTGCCGTGAAGCCCTTAGTAGGCGGAGTCGGCCACTAACGGCTCAACAGTGACGTCAGAGTTCAACTCCCGCCTTCTCCAAATAAGGGCAAAGAGGCGGAGCCGAGGCGGGACCTGCTGCCACCGAGCTGGAAGTTCCAGAGCTAGCTGAAGCTACCAAGCTAAGCTAACATGCTCCCCATCTGCATGCTGCCGTCGCATTTTACCTTTCTAAAGTAAACGGACATGACACTATTCAGCAAAACTATAAATAATAATCTAAGTTATTGAGTTTTTAGCATAATACTTCAGAATCTTAAAACCCCTTAACGTTTGTATGCAATTGTGCTAAATTCAACACTGGAATCAAGCAAATATTAATGTTTGCATGACATTAGTTATTTATATTTTGATATCACTTAACTATAAGTTTAATACATTTAAGTCAAGCTAAGGTACATGTGATGGTAGCTAGTTAGTGCTCTTACCTGTGAGGCCTCCTCCAAACAGCATAATTGTCACAATTCACATGTTATGTCACGCTTGTAGTTTTGTCTGTGTTGGTGTTTTTCTTGTCTTTGGGTTTCCTGTCTTATTGTGTTAAGTGTTCACCCCCGTTTCCTGCCTGTCTGCTTTCTGTCTGTTTCCCTCCCTGATTACCCGATTGTGTTCACCTGTTGTCCTTGTGTTTCTCCTCCCCTGCCCGGCTGTTTCTCGTTGTCATGATTACCCCTTCTTGTATTTAGTCTTGTCTCTGTCTGTGTTCAGTGTTGGGTCATTGTTTGTTGGTGACGGAGTTCACCGGAGAGTGTTCTGTTCGGTATTTATCTGTATCCTTGAAATAAAGGGTTTCTCAAGAGTTATCTGCATTTGGGTCCTGCTTCCTTCACTCATCCGTGACAGAATGACCCAACCAGAAATGGACCCAGCAGATGACCCTTTTGAGGTGGAGCTGCAACAGTTTTCTTTTCCTTTGGAATGTTGCCACGATTGGTGGAAGGAAGCGTCCAGTGTTCGGCTGAAGGAGGCCGCCCTGGTAGAGGCGCACCGGTTGGCGATGGAGAAGCCCGACTTGGTGGAATTCTTACCTGACTGGATGTTGGACTTCCTCTGGAGGTGTGAGTTCCAGCCTGCTGACTACAGACGTCTCGGAGTGTTCCGTCTGGAGTCAACCTCTGCTTCTTCCCCAGTTCCTGCTCCTATTCATGAGTCTTATGCTGGAACTCGTCAGGCTTATGGAGGCCCACGGAGCATTCAGGCGGCTGCTAAGAGGAGTCGTCGCAAGGCCAGACAAGGAGCCCGGGCCCCAGCAGCCATGGTCCCAGTACAGGTGCCAGCAGCCATGGTTCCAGCCTCAGTCCTGGCCCCAGCAGCCACGGTTCCGGCCCCAGCAGCCACGGTTTCGGCCCCAGCAGCCATGGTTCCTGCCCCAGTGCAGGCTCCCGCAGCCATGTTTCCGGCTCCGAGTCCGCCCCACACAGTCATGATCCGGGCTCCAGAGCTGGATCATACAGCCATGTTTCCGGCTCCAGGGCCGGCCCCAGCGGCTATGGTCCCGGCTCCGGGAGCGCCCTATACGGCCGTGTTTCCGGCGTAGAAGCTGGAGCTTATAGACAGGATTCTGGCTTCAGCAGCCATGTTTCTGGCTGCTATTCCGGTCCCTGCAGCCAGGGTTTCGGCCCCAGTTCTGGTCCCAGCAGCCATGGTCCCGACCCCAGCTGCCTTGGTTCCAGACCCGGATCTGGTCCCGGCTGCCACGGTTCCATCTCGGGTTCCCTCCTCTGGTTCCTCCTCGAGTCCCCTCTTTAGTTTCCCTCTCGAGTTCCCTTCTCTAGTTACTCTTCTAGTCCCTCCTCTCTCCTCTAGTCCCCTCTTTAGTCTCTGTTCGAGTCCCCTCTCTGTTTCCATCTCAAGTTCCCTCTCCAGTTCCCCCTCGAGTCCCCTCTCGAGTTCCCTCCTTTAGTCCCTCCTTTAGGCCCTCCTCTAGTCCCTCCTCGAGTCCCCTCTCTAGTTCCCCTCTCGAGTTCCCTTCTCTAGTTACTCCTCTAGTCCCTCCTCTAGGTCCCTCTTTAGTCTCTGTTCGAGTCCCCTCTCTGTTTCCATCTCAAGTTCCCTCTCCAGTTCCCCCTCGAGTCCCCTCTCGAGTTCCCTCCTTTAGTCCCTCCTTTAGGCCCTCCTCTAGTCCCTCCTCGAGTCCCCTCTCTAGTTCCCCTCTCGAGTTCCCTTCTTTAGTTACTCCTCTAGTCCCTCCTCTAGTTTCTCCTCGAGTCCCCTCTGTAGTCCCTCCTCGAGTCCCCTCTCTGTTTCCATCTCCAGTTCCCTCTCGAGTTCCCTCCTTTAGTCCCTCCTCTGGTCCCTCCTCGAGTCCCCTCTTTAGTTCCCCTCTCAAATCCCCTCTCGTGTTCCCTTCTCTAGTCCCCTCTGGAGTCCCCTCTCCAGTCTCCTCTCGAGTCCCCTCTCAAGTCTCCGCTCGAGTTCCCTCTCCATTCCCTATTCAAGCCCCTACGCAAGTGTCGTTGGAGGTCCCGCCGTCTACTCCCCTGCCGGGGGTCCTGCCAACCCGGTGTCCTGTGCCGTTGGAGGTCCCGCAGAATACTCTTCTGCCGGGGGTCCTGCCAACCCTGTGTCGTTGGAGGTCCCGCCGTCTACTCCCCTGCCGGGGGTCCTGCCAACCCTTTCTCCTGTCCCGTTGGAGGTCCCGCAGAATACTCTTCTGCCGGGGGTCCTGCCAACCCTTTCTCCTGTCCCGTTGGAGGTCCCGCCGTCTACTCCCCTGCCGGGGGTCCTGCCAGCTCTGTGTCCTGTGCCGTTGGAGGTCCCGCCGTCTACTCCCCTGCCGGAGGTCCTGCCAACCCTGTGTCCTGTGTCGTTGGAGGTCCCGCCGTCTACTCCCCTGCCGGAGGTCCTGCCAACCCTTTCTCCTGTCCCGTTGGAGGTCCCGCCGTCTACTCCCCTGCCGGGGGTCCTGCCAGCTCTGTGTCCTGTGTCGTTGGAGGTCCCGCCGTCTACTCCCCTGCCAACCCTGTGTCCTGTGCCGTTGGAGGTCCCGCCGTCTACTCCCCTGCCGGGGGTCCTGCCAACCCTGTGTCCTGTGTCGTTGGAGGTCCCGCCGTCTACTCCCCTGCCGGGGGTCCTGCCAACCCTTTCTCCTGTCCCGTTGGAGGTCCCGCAGAATACTCTTCTGCCGGGGGTCCTGCCAACCCTTTCTCCTGTCCCGTTGGAGGTCCCGCCGTCTACTCCCCTGCCGGGGGTCCTGCCAGCTCTGTGTCCTGTGCCGTTGGAGGTCCCGCAGAATACTCCCCTGCCGGGGGTCCTGCCAACCCTGTGTCCTGTCCCGTTGGAGGTCCCGCCGTCTACTCCCCTGCCGGGGGTCCTGCCAGCTCTGTGTCCTGTGCCGTTGGAGGTCCCGCAGTCTACTCCCCTGCCGGGGGTCCTGCCAACCCTTTCTCCTGTCCCGTTGGAGGTCCCGCAGAATACTCTTCTGCCGGGGGTCCTGCCAACCCTTTCTCCTGTCCCGTTGGAGGTCCCGCCGTCTACTGCCCTGCCGGGGGTCCTGCCAGCTCTGTGTCCTGTGCCGTTGGAGGTCCCGCCGTCTACTCCCCTGCCGGGGGTCCTGCCAACCCTGTGTCCTGTCCCGTTGGAGGTCCCGCTGTCTACTCCCCTGCCGGGGGTCCTGCCAGCTCTGTGTCCTGTGCCGTTGGAGGTCCCGCCGTCTACTCCCCTGCCGGGGGTCCTGCCAACCCTGTGTCCTGTGCCGTTGGAGGTCCCGCAGAATACTCCCCTGCCGGGGGTCCTGCCAACCCGGTGTCCTGTGTCGTTGGAGGTCCCGCCGTCTACTCCCCTGCCGGGGGTCCTGCCAACCCTATATCCCGTGCCGTTGGAGGTTCTACCGGGGGCCCTGCCAGCCCCATGTCCATCACCGGTCTCGCCGGGGTTCCTGCCAACTCCTGGTCCTTTTCCGTGGGGGATCCTGCCGAAGCCTGTCCGACCGGCTCCGGTTTCTGTCCGGCCGACACCGGGTCCTGCCCGATCTCCGGAACTGGCCCATCAGCGCTTTCCTGCCCGGCCTCCTGATCCTGTCCGGTCGACACCGGCTCGAGCCCGGCCCCCTGAGAGCCGCGGTCTTCGCCCTCGAGCCCGGCCCCCTGAGAGCTGCGGTCTTCGCCCTCGGGCCCGACCCCCTGACTCTTCCTGCCGTTGCCTTCGCCCTCGGACCCGGGTCCCTGACTCTTCCTACCGCTGCCTTCGGTCCTCCATGGTCCCCACCTTGGACTCTGTTTTGACCCCGGGCCGTCCGCCCGAGACTCCTTCCTGGTTCTCTGCCTTGTCCCCGGGCAGTCCGCCCGAATCCCCCTTTTTGGACTGTACCTTGCCCCTCGGGCTGTCCGCCCGTGACCCCTTCCTGGTCCTCCGCTGTGTTCCTGGGCTGTCAGCCCAAGACCCGTCCTCCGGACCCCCTCCGCCCACCCTGCTTGGGGTTTTGGACTTTTTTGTTTTGTTTTTTTTAGGGACGTCTGGAATCCGTCCCTTGAGGGGGGGGTTCTGTCACAATTCACATGTTATGTCACGCTTGTAGTTTTGTCTGTGTTTTTCTTGTCTTTGGGTTTCCTGTCTTATTGTGTTAAGTGTTCACCCCTGTTTCCTGCCTGTCTGCTTTCTGTCTGTTTCCCTCCCTGATTACCCGATTGTGTTCACCTGTTGTCCTTGTGTTTCTCCTCCCCTGCCCGGCTGTTTCTCGTTGTCATGATTACCCCTTCTTGTATTTAGTCTTGTCTCTGTCTGTGTTCAGTGTTGGGTCATTGTTTGTTGGTGACGGAGTTCACCGGAGAGTGTTCTGTTCGGTATTTATCTGTATCCTTGAAATAAAGGGTTTCTCAAGAGTTATCTGCATTTGGGTCCTGCTTCCTTCACTCATCCGTGACAATAATAACCAGACTGTATCATTCAAACTAAGTACCAGTTCTAGATCCTTGACTTTAGACAAACAATTCAAAAGACAAAATGTATTTAAAGACCAATCTTTATTTGAATGTGCCTCTTAACCTGAGATATTAGTTATACAGTAATAGTATTGACAATCTAAAAAAACTGAGCAACTCAACAGTCAACTTTATATTTCTTATTGTCTAAAGCATTTATTATTTTCATTTTTCCCCTCTCATATTCAGTGTGGACGGATTGAGACCGCATGGTGTCCAGAGACTTCAGGGAGAAACCTCTGTCTGATGGATGTCCTGTCTGTTGGTTTGGAGAGGACTGAGGGTCTTTCTTCTGCGAGGAGGACCAGGGCTGATGAAGGAGCCCATGCTGGGCAAAGCTGATACCAACTGCACAGGCCTAGTCTGTCACTTTATTTGACTAAATGTGTTTACTTATAAATGTAATAGGTTTACACCTGTCCATATGTGCTTTTTATTTAAAACATTTGATTAACTTTTGGTTCACATTTCAATAAATTGTATTTGCATTTATTTTGTCCATTATTCTTACTGAAAATGTTAGATTACACATTCACATCTGACTGAAGATTGGCCCCATTTATTTGTGACATTGCAAACTCTGCGGTACAAGGCACAAGTGATGTGAAGCTCATAAAGTGAGGCAAATAGAAATAATCAGAGGATGGAGTGTAGATGTGGAAATAGCTGCATTCGATCAGCTGACTGTTTTTACAATAAAAGTAGTTTCTTAGTGAATGTCCTGTACTGGTCTTAAAATCTCATAACATCAGCTTTTAATGTTCCTCTTGGATGTTCTTCTTGACTCTCAAAGAAGGAGAACATGTTGTGTCTTTCAGGCATGTCCTTTCCTAACAAAAATGACAGGAAACATAAAACATATTATTGCAGAACAAGTGTGTTATTTATGAAAGCGGTGTGTTTGTGTGTTTAGGGGCTGTAGATATAATTATTTTGTAATTGTAATGTTTTTTTTTTATTTTAACAGTGAGCAATCAGATTGTGAATGAACAGTATGAAGTTCATCAACATTGAAATATATGTTATCAAAATAATATTTAACTGTTACAAAACGTAGTGCAACTGTAGAAGCTTGCTCTGTTGTCTCACTGAAAGAATAACTTTTACCACGTTTTTTACAGACAATATTGAGAGATAAATAGTAGCAGTTCTCACTATGTGTTAAATATCTTTGCCTTCAATACATTAAATTAGAAAGCTGACAAAGTCATATTGCTAAATATCTAAATGTAACTTTTTGCATGGAATAAACCCTCAACTTAACTGATGTGAAGGTGATCTAGTATTTAGTATTGTTTATTGGAATGTATATCAGTGTATTCAAGTCAATACTTCATTCATTTAAACCAATATCTTTCTTGATTCTTTGTACAGTATGAAAAAAGAGTCTTTGTACCTGAGCTGAAGTTCACTGCTGTGAGGAGTCCAGTTCTGTCTCTCACTCTCTGGTCCAGTCTGTCTGCATCACCTGGACACCTTAAACAAACAGATATATATATATATATATATGTAAAGTACCATGTGTACAAACAATATAACTGATTCTCTTCTGTTGAACATGTTGGATTGTGTATTGTCCGAGTCAGGGTCTTTTTTATTTTACTATAACTTTGGAAGTTGTGTTACCAATGCTTACTGTTTATTTGATACCCATTTGGTAATGCAATTAATAAAAACAATAAGGTTTGAGTTCGTTCTTCAGATGACTGTGACGTTAACGTGTAAGCTCGATAATGAACTCCAGCTCAATCAACCATATTGTAATATCTAAGTAATGATCTTGAAATATGACATTAATAATTGTAATATACACACATTTTATTGTGAGGTTGATTTCACATACACTACTTCGACATTAGCTTGTCTACATACTTGAGCATAGCCAATTTAAATTAACCTTAGATGCATACAGTTCTACCTTCATAATAAAACATCTCTAAGTTACAAGGATGTAACCTTATTTTATCAACCTCAAACAGAAGCCGTTTGTTCAACAGTATTATCCCACTTAACTCTTAACACTTGTCTATTTCGTTTTAACCTTTATATATACAGTCTATGATTTTAACTTGGAGGCTACGATTAGCATCGTTAGCACCGATGTAGCTACCACTAGCTTACATACTAACCCAAGCCTTACCATTCATTACGTAGCTGATTAAAATCATTAACACATAAATAAAGCACTCGAATTTTACTTACCGCATTCATGCACCGTCTGTTTTAACCGCAGAGCGAGTCACAATAGTCCGATATATAAGCATGAAGAACAAACAACCACGGCCGGCTACAGGTTGTGTTTCCTGGATGAGCTGAGTAGGCAGAGTCCCTGTAGCTAGCTTCACGGAGCAGCTAGCAGAGAGACAAGAAGCTAACAGCGGCAGGCACTTGACAGAGCCGTCACTCAATGTGACCACGCCCTAATTTATGCACACACTTTAAGACCTAATATAAATAAAAGGGTCGCGTTAGAAAACAATTCACTCACAGATCCATAATCATGAAGGTGGAATCTAACTATATCGATAATAAAAATGTATGGAGCCAGGGGAAGAAACATGTTTTTTTATGCTGTAAAATTGGGCATTTTAACATGGGGGACTATGGAAATTGCTCCTTTCTGCAGCCATCGCCTATCGGCCAATATATGAACTGCAGTGTGTGGCACTTTCGTATTGGCGTCCCGGTGTAGGTACCAGATGTGTTCGGGGCATGGATGTATAATAAGAACTGGATACAGCCAGCGCCATATAGATAGAAGAGTTACGACAACGGAAGTCCAAAAACGGTTATCGTCACTTGGTTCATGTAGACGAGGATCGTTCCCCGGAGGTTCATGGCAGGCAATGTGAATGCATTGATAACAGGAGATAGAACTACGATTTTTGGTAATTATTAGTTAATAAAGGTTTTGATTTGCAATATTTATACAACAAATCGATATGTGTATGTATTTACATCAATATGTTTTAAAAAATAAAATCGAATTTGCTAATATTAAGTGATAATATTAGGATTAGTGTGAACAACTAGTTTACATGTTAGGCTAACAGTGCCTTGGTTAAAGAGCCTGTTGCTGTTTATTTATAGCTTTGAATTCTTTCAAACCAATATTATCTTCTTAAACTTGTATGGTAGTCAGGAGCATCACTTTCTAATGTTTATTGATACATTTAGAGGGATGGGATCTAAAGTAATGCTTTAAAATTCAGATTGGATTCATTTCTACCATTTTCTTAAATTCATGGTAGTTTCAGTAATCCCCTGGTAATTGAGGAGACAAGTTATCTAAATGACTAATGTCATCTTTATGGCTTTCAGAAAGGACAGGAGACCGACAGGTGACTATCAAAGGACTAGCAGCAGCAGCAGGACTAGCAGGACTAGCAGCATATGATGATGATGATGATGATGATGATGATGATGATGATGATGATGATGATGATGATGATGATGATGATGATGATGATGATGATGATGATGATGTTAAATGTGTTGTTTTAGGAACATCCATTGCAAATACATGGAATTCAATAAACATTGAATAGCATATCATGCAGTTTGTCGGTGCCTTTTCCTCTGTGTTGTCCTGGTTTGCTGTGCTGCCTCCTAGTCGCCACCATGGTTTGCTGTGCTGCCTGGGGATGCTCAAATCGCTCAGAGAAAGGAGTACGAATGTACGGCTTCCCCACTGACACAGAGCGGAGGAAAAAATGGCTGGCTCAAGTCAGCAGGAGCAATTTGTCTTACCCCGGCTGATACTTCAATAAATCGACTGTTTTAATTTGTAAGGTATAATTGTAACTGTAAATTGTAAATCTGTAACCCTGTAAGGTGTCCTTGGGTGTTTTGAAAGGCGCCCCCCAAAATAAATGTATTATTATTATTATTAAATGCCTTGGGGAGATAAGGTGTTTACTTATATAAAACAGTAGTATTAAACTTACCTTGTGTTTTCACTCTCACTTAAGTCCCTCTCCCTTTGCCATCAATCCAAAATCAGCTGAGCTGCAACATTATACAGACAGGTAATAATCAACAGAATCACAAGGACACAATATGGCTCTGCTAAAAACACTCACTCTTACACGCACCAAAGTTATATTTATCTAATATTTAACTCTCTCCACCCCCGCATACAATCCCGTTTAGAAGCCCCTCTTCTCTAATTCAACATGTTGGACGAAATGACATTAAGAGAACGGAATTTACAATTAAAAGGCTGTTCAACGTGTGTTGCTAACTTGCTTCGGTATGCTAGCTTAATCTGTTATCTGTAAACGTTCCCTAAATCTACTAATTTAGGGATAATCCACTGACATCCTTTAATACACATGTTCATTTGAATCAGATGTACTGATAATATCCGCAATATAAATCTTTAAACTTCTTCTTACCTTTAAAAGTCCGTTACGAACGGTGTATTATGCTGCAACTCCACAGCTCTGTCAGCCTTGGCGCTAACTTCCGGGGAACGATTGAGAGGCTCCACGATCCGCCATTGTTGTAAAAAAGTGGTCCATTGGAGTGAACGGAGATGTCGTAACTCTTCTATTAAATGGCTCTGGATACAGCGTGGGAGGCGGGGCCTCATTCATTCCTATGAGAGTTGCTCAATGGCGCATGATGACAAAATTATCAACTTTTGAGAGAGCGAAACGTCACAGATTACCCAGCATGCCTGAGAAGTACCCGTATGTGCACTCATAGAGCATGCGCAACTTTAACCACGCCGCCCAAAAGGCTCGTTCACATTAAGCACGTGAATTTGCGTACACGTAACAGCACCAACCTGATCTCACCAGAATGCGTGACTCCACCACGACTCCTTAACACCGCATTGCGTGGTGGAGTCACGAACTTTGTTACATTTACGTGTCGGCACCACGCAAACAACCCCAATGTAAAGTGAATGAGGCTCCTTTGTACAACGTCCAGCAGTGAGCTTTTATTCTATAAAACGTTTTTTTAAATCTACTTTATAGCTTGTAGTAACTCACGGGAGGCTTCTTTTATTTTATTCGTATTCATAATAATTTAAAAAATTCGTCAGAATGTAAAAATTACATTAGTTACGAATTTGTGTTCTCAAAAAACAGTGCATTGTGTGTAATGCAACTGTGATTTTTATTAAATTAGTTAGTTTTTAAGGAAGGCCAGAGCTTCAGCTGTGTCAAATAGATTGTTCCCTTTAGTTAACGTTATTTAAAAGATAATGATCATGTCCCCTGTATTGTATTACGAGCGTCCATTCCCATTGGATAACGGAGAATTGTACACCCGGAAGTAAGAATTCTCCTTACTGTCGATTGATTTTACAGTGATATCTGCACTACTCATCGACTAAAAAACACAAAATTGTCCTTGTTAATTACACAACATTGATTGGTTTGAATTGTGTACAATGCTTTTGTATTTTCCCCCTTCAATTCGGAGAAACAAAGATTGTTTCGGAGTTTTTGGATGGCAGAAGACACTACACTACCCAGAATCCTCAGCTATCGTTTGGGACTACACCATGTGCTTAGCTTGACAAACCCGTGATCAGTCCTCAACCTCTGTGATTGGATGCGCGAAGTTTACACAGAGCTTCAAAAAGGACTTTGAAATGGAATGAAACCCATCGACGGCACACTATTCAAAACAGGAATCGAACGTGTCCTACCCCCCCCCCCCTTAGGTCACAGGCTCCTCCAACAGTGCTACGCAATAAAACAGATAGGCCTACACAGAAAAAATAGTGAAATAGTGCAATAAGAGTCTACAAGTGATTGGAATATGATATATTAGATAAATAATTTCTAAGTAGCAGCCAGATGAATGTTATGGATGTTGTTTCTAAGTTCAGGTGTTTAATAATCGTATAGCCTGTGGGATGAAGCTGTCTCTGTGTCTGGTGGTTTTAGTCCGGATGCTGCGGTACCGCCTGCCAGACGGCAGCAGACAGAACAGTTTGTGGCTGGGGTGATGGGGGTCTTTTATAATCCTGAGGGCTTTCTTTAAGGTTAACCTGGTATTTTTACTCCACTACATTTATTTTAGTTACTTTACAGATTTGGATTAATGATGTGAAATATAAACAGCCCTTAAATCAGACTTTAGTTACACCTGAGTGAAATTCAGTGAAGGTGATTGTCAAGTGCCAACAATAAGGCAAGATATTTGAGTTGGTGCTTGAGAAGACTACATATTTATCTGCAGATCCGTTTAAAGCATATTCATTACTCGTTATTCTCTAATAGTTAATTAAAGACTGTATATAATTGCTATTTTGCACATCCCTTTCAAGATTTCAAGATTTTCTAAGGTTTATTGACATATCATATACACAACAGTGTAGTTATGTAATGAATGAAAAACTTGAGTCACAGGTTCCTCAACAGTGCATTACAAGACATCTATCAATATGTGTGTATACTTCCACCATTACACTGTCGTATTCTGCACATTTCTTATACTATCTACATACATAAGATTATAATTAATATGTATAATATCAGTTAAAATAAGTGCTTCAACATAGTTAACATTGCAGGAAAGTTGATTGTCAAGTTCCAAAACAAACCATGCAATTTAGACTTTGTCAGGCTTAATATTTAGATACCCCCAAAGCTTTTTTCCTATTTAAATGAAGACCTTAACCTAAAGTATTCTTTAATGTTTAAATAAAGCCTTATTAGTTAGCACATCCTCCTATCAGGCACTAAACTGTTTTATTCTAGATATCATTTGAGTATCTTCTTGATATTTTCTATTCTATATTTATATCATTGACCTTCTACTTTCCCACTATTTTGTATGTACTCTTAATATTTAAATGTTTTCATAAAATATAACACATTCAAAAGTGCTTTACAAAAATGAAAGACATTAAGAAAAAGGCATTTTAAACAGTCGTTAAAAAGCAACACAATCTTCCTGCATTGCAATTACTCTAAACGTGCAATAACGTGCTTTAACCAGTAGGTGGTTTGGGTTAAAAAGCTGTCAAGTTTACAGTGTTAACAAAATAAGATATACTGCTGTTTCTGGTTTAGTTTACGACAAATATTATTTTGTTATTGTTTTGATATTTGTAACACAAAAGCGATGGAAAAACCCCACAGCAACACAGAAAAGATGGCCTTAACATGACCCAGCGGTCTAGTAGTTAATAAAAAAACAATAATATCAAAACAAAATATGACTAGTAATTTATTGTGAAATTAAAACAGAACAGTAAAAGAATAGTTTCCGGTCTATTCTGATGCCCGATCTCTGGAGATAAATAAAGAACTATGACAGATGTGTAATATTTAATGCAGCCAAACCATTTATTACAATGCATTCATGTGATGACTTTCAAAGAGTAAAGCAAGCACTGCTGAATAAAGTATGATTTTCTCTTTTACGAAACCTTTTTTATATGGAATGCAGTTGGAGGTCAACCAATCAAAGAGCTTGAGGACTGATCACGGGGTTTGTCAAGCTAAGCACATGGTGTAGTCCCAAACGATAGCTGAGGATTCTGGGTAGTCTAGTGTCGTCTGCCATCCAAAAACTCCGAAAAAATCTTTGTTTCTCTGAATTGAAGGGGGAAAATACAAAAGCATTGTACACAATTCAAACCAATCAATGCTGTGTAATTAACAAGGACAATTTTGTGTTTTTTAGTCGATGAGTAGTGCAGATATCACTGTAAAATCAATCGACAGTAAGGAGAATTCTTACTTCTGGGTGTACAATTCTCCGTTATCCAATGGGAATGGACGCTCGTAATACAATACAGGGGACATGATCATTATCTTTTAAATAACGTTAACTAAAGGGAACAATCTATTTGACACAGCTGAAGCTCTGGCCTTCCTTAAAAACTAACTAATTTAATAAAAATCACAGTTGCATTACACACAATGCACTGTTTTTTGAGAACACAAATTCGTAACTAATGTAATTTTTACATTCTGACGAATTTTTTTAATTATTATGAATACAAATAAAATAAAAGAAGCCTCCCGTGAGTTACTACAAGCTATAAAGTAGATTTAAAAAACGTTTTATAGAATAAAAGCTCACTGCGGGACGTTGTAGAAATGCGTGTGTGCACCACGACAAAGGAGCCTCATTCACTTTACATTGGGGTTGTTTGCGTGGTGCCGACACGTAAATGTAACAAAGTTCGTGACTCCACCACGCATTGTGGTGTTAAGAAGTCGTGGTGGAGTCACGCATTCTGGTGAGATCAGGTTGAACAGCACCGCACGTTCATGCCAGCTTGGTACTGGATTTATATTAACGAGGCGGCAGTTAGCAGCTAGCGGCTAGCTAATAAATTATGCTAAATTACACATCAATCGTTATGTACTTTTATATTACGCTGACATCAGGATCTAGTGATATCCAAGCAACAGAGCTTCATTTAGCATGATATTGTGTGGGTTGGTTGTACATGAAACCACTTGGTAATACATACAAATGTATATGTTGAAGCCTGTTATGATCAATTGTGAGTTAAAACTTTATCTAAAAAGTAAAGCTGATGATGGATTACTGTGGTGGAGTTAAAATAACAATAGCCTATTTCTTTTTGAAATGTGATGGAGTAAAAGGATATAGTAACTGTGATTATTCATGTTAAGTAGCCCACAAGTAACTAAAACAATTGCAAATGCAATAAGAAGCTACAGGAACGTTAATCTACGTCGGTAATATTAACTTTATTTAATACAAGATTTACGGTACAAGATTTACATCATACAGCCCATGTAGTATAATATTTTACAAATGATGAATTACAGAAAACATGTGCAATATATCCATTATTACAGCTCCGTGGGCTGGCAGTAAGGCGATATGGTCCGTTGTTATTGTGCATCCATGGGTAAAGAGAAACTCATGTAGTACTGAACACGTAACATGAACGTGCCGGGCGGCGCGGTCCCGTGGGTTAGATGCGCGTTCATAATGCCGAGGGAAATAACTCTCAGAATAACGTTATTAGCACATTTTTACAACTTGAGGAATGAATGTTTTTAATAAGGGCTATACAAACATTCATACTGGGTAGTTTATTTAGTTTAAAAAAAATTATCCAACGAGTTACAGACCACTCTTTCCCAATGTAAGTCAATGGGAAAAAGTGTTTCCGGGCCCAGCAACCTAAAGGAAGTGTAGTACCGCCGTTTGACCAGCACGAATATTCTCATCAGACTCCGGCGCACTTCCTGGGGGCTTGGTTCGGGGTGTCACTACCCGATCGGTACAGCGCATGTGCGAGATGGTCCGCCATATTGGACAACTCCGGACGGCAACCCAAGATCGACACTTGACACAGTGGCTTTGAGCAAAGCTCAAAAAGAAAACTCGAGAGAGATGAGTTATTGTTATTACAACGTGACTTCACTATTATTTAACAACTCTTTTTATTGGGTTCTTTTATTTGGGGTTAAGTACATTGTCAGAATAAGTGAGAAATAGATTTAACTTCTGTTAGACAGCTATCATACTGAATACATATTTACTGTGAATGTATGCAAAAATGTATGGCATATGGCTGTCTAACAGAAGTTAAATTCATTCCTCACTTATTCTGACAATGTACTTAACCCCAAATAAAAGAACCCAATAAAAAGAGTTGTTAAATAATAGTGAAGTCACGTTGTAATAACAATAACTCATCTCTCTCAAGTTTTCTTTTTGAGCTTTGCTAAAAGCCACTGTGTCAAGTGTCTATCTTGGGTTGCCGTCCGGAGTTGTCCAATATGGCGGACCATCTCGCACATGCGCAGTACCGATCGGGCAGGGGGACGGATCGGGTAGTGACACGGGGTACCAGATGTGTTCAGGTGTATTTCCGTCGCATCCGTCATATCCGTCATATTTTACGGCAACTCAAGAGGGCCATGCCCATGATGGTCAAATTCCGAACATTTAAACATAGCCGACACTTCATTCTTTACTTTGTCCGTTATTATATGTAGAAGATTATACTTTTTCTTGAAAATGTTTGTGAAAACGTGTGCAAAGTCTCTGAAAATCCTAAAAATAAGCTCATATTTGAATTCCCCATAAAAAAACAAATCATTCAGTAAAAACAAGGCCCCACTGATCATCTACTCTCTGAGACGATTCCAGGGATGTCTGGCTTGAGTTTCTACCACCAGGGAAAGTGGACAAAAGTGCCCGAGATCAGCCTCTTAATTTACCCAGGGCCTAGTGCTTGCCTTTGGGCATGAAAATTCAGGAAACTCCCCTGAGTATTTTATTAAATATCTGAACTTTGGAGAGGAGTTGGGGGACACACGACACATCAAATCACATCTACAGATCAAGACGACGCAAATGGAAGTACTCCTAGTGTGTGAAAATGTTTGTGAAAAACGTGTGCAAAGTCTCCGAAAACGGAGCAGTGGCTGTGATGCTAGCTTTGCGGCTAGCGGTTAGTTGTTGTTGTTTGAAGTTGTTGCTATGGAAACAACATGACGGAGAAAAAAATAATATCTTCTACATATAATAACGAACAAAGTAAAGAATGAAGTGTAGGCTATGCCTGTTTGAAGTTGTTGCTATGGAAACAACATGACGGAGAAAAAGTATAATCTTCTACATATAATAACGGACAAAGTAAAGAATGAAGTGTTGGCTATGTTTAAATGTTCGGAATTTGACCATCATGGCCCTCTTGAGTTGCCGTAAAATATGACGGATATGACGGATGACGGGTGCGACGGAAATACACCCGAACACATCTGGTACCCCGAACACATCTGGTAACTACACCGGCTCTTCCCCAGAGTTTGCCGCTTGGTTAAAACCCATTCCTCCGCTTGCTGTTGCTTTTAAATCCATTCTGCTGGGGAGACCGGAAGCCATTTCATTTGAAAAAAACTCCCTCTTCCCTGAGTGCATTGCACCCTGGGATATGATAGGTCACGGAAGCCTCACCCCAATACCCCTCCTCGACTCCTCCTTTCCCTCACTCGTCTCCCTTCCTTGTGTCTTAGCTCCGCCTCCGTAAGATGCGAGCGAGAGACACGAGGAGGTGACGCAAGGACAGAGGAGTCCTCAGGTATTAATTGGGATGTCCTCGTTCACTCAAACATCACTTTTAAACGACGTCTGTTAATGATGACATGTGCACAGCTGTATCCCCTCTCATCGGGCTTAACTGAATAACCCCTTAGAACCGGCCCATTTGTGGTTACATATTTATTTAAATGAATGAATCTTTCTCTTGTTAGTCAAGGAATTCAATGTATGATGGTTGGTCCTGCTTTGGTGCTCCGTTTTGGTGTCAAATGTAGCCTACATTTAAATAAAAATATAATGATAGTAATGTGAAAGCCTTTACTCTGAACATGTGTGTCCCGTAGATCCCCACATTCACCACAAACCCACATTCAGGACTGTGCATTTTACATAATTTAACTCCTGAATATCTCAACACAAAACTATACAAATAATTGTTATTTATCAAGATCTAGCCATTTATGAAATAGCTTTCTTAATAGATATGTTTCAGTGACGTTAAAGATCATTAAACATGACTAAAATTGTTAGTATAACCTTAAGAAATGAATTGCACATAATAATTCCCACGGAGCAACCCTGTCTCCTAAATATTACGTTCCCAAAGAACTAAACTGCATTCTCAATTACGTTAAGCAAGAAACGTATTTTCTCCCACGTTACGTTCGTTATGAACGTATCTCAAATACGTTTATTTTCTACATATCTTCTAGAAACCTATTTTCTCCCACGTTACATTTGTTATGAACGTATCTTAAATACATTTATTTTCTACATATCTTTGCTATTTATTGTCTTGCTTATAATAATGATAATAGTCATTTATAAATATCATTTTAGAGCACACATTTGAAATCAGTAGGCGAGGCTGTAATTTTGCCAGCTGTTACTCTCATGAGCGAGGCAGAAAATAATAGTTTTTAACATGCCAAAAAGCTGCTGTGTCGTTTATTGCACCTCAAACATTAAAACAAATCCAGTTACGTGTTTCTGTACTTCCTCTAAGAAGAAAGGACAGTAACAGAAGATCTCTGTAACGCCAGATGTGGTGTTGTTAATGCGATATGATATCCGAAAAACATTTCAGTTTAGGATGGCCGAAGACACTACCCATAATCCCCAGCTATCGTTTGGGACTACAGTCCCGTTGACAAACCCCGTGATTAATCTTCAAGCTCTGTGATTGGATGTTGGAGTGGCAGTGCGCCAAGGTTACGCCGAGCGTCAAGCTCTTTGCAATAGAACGAAACCACGGCAGACTATTCAAAACTGGACTCGAACGCCCCCCAGAACTACACATGCTGACTATTGTGTTTCGCAACATGTTCTCTATGGCACGTCTCTACTGGGAATTGTAGTTTTAAAAGACGTTTTCGTTTTTACAAAAAGGCTTGTCACACTCGTCGATCAGAGCGAGCGGAGCGCATTTTCGCGAGCGGAGCACATTTTCTCATCCGCCTCACGGAGCGTGGAAAGTGAGGGGCAGGGCTGCCTCTCTTCCATCGGCGTGGATAGGAGGTTTACCTGTGCACCTATGCTGTTGTGGGGAGGTTTTTCCCGGGAAGTCGCGGAGAGACATGCGGCTGCACGTTGTTGTTTGGGCCCCCTTTTTCCACCTGCCCAGTTGTGCTGTGGCGGGGACCTGCTTCCACTTGTCGTGTGCTGCTGTCCTGGTGAGATTTTACCCCGGGGGGCGTAACGGAGAGACCGGAGCGGCTTCGCGTTCGGGCTGCGGCCTGCTTTACACCTGCTGTAGCGGAGGCCTGTATCCACCTGCTCCACCTGTCGTGCTCTACGGTGCCGGGGACGTTTTACCACGGGGATATCACTGAGAGACCGGAGCGCCTCGAGCTGGTCCTGCTTCGCCTATCCTGCTGTAGGCCTACTGAGGAGGTGCTGCACCGGGGATATCGCGAGGAGAACGGAGCGCCTCCACATTTCGGGCCTGCTTGCACGCCTATCCGGATGCTCTGCTGGTCTGGGAAAATGGCCCATATCAGGATTCTGCTGTGCCTGTTAACTGTTTTGGACTATGAGAAGATCTCTAGTCATTCTGAGAAGACTACTGGATTCAGGTCTGTTCTGCCACCTGCAGTGGGCATCCCCTACAAAGGTTCGGATGTGTTACACAAACAATTACCGGTTGCCTTGTCACAGACAATCTGCTCGACAAAATATGTTTGTCTTTTTTATTTTCCTGCGATGATGGTTCTTCAGGACTGCTTCTTAAGCTCTAATCACACTCTCGCAGACTTTTCCGGTGTTTCTAAATTAGATGACAATGTATGTG
Source organism: Pseudochaenichthys georgianus (assembly GCF_902827115.2). Classification (NCBI taxonomy): domain Eukaryota; kingdom Metazoa; phylum Chordata; class Actinopteri; order Perciformes; family Channichthyidae; genus Pseudochaenichthys; species Pseudochaenichthys georgianus. The sequence goes on along the minus strand of NC_047508.1, from coordinate 22,843,934 downwards.
TGTCATTTAAGAGGAAAATATGCCTGTTTTTTTTGTTGTTATTACTGTCAGGAAATGTACAACCTAACCCTGGTCCGCCCAGTAGTAATAGTCAGATCGCTACTCCTGCTGATTTTAAAGCTAGGTCTGGGTTGGGTTTCATCCACTTGAATGTGCGCAGTCTGTTAGGTAAACTAGATTTTGTCCGTATCTGGGCAAAATCGACTGACGCTGACGTCATTGTCTTATCTGAAACATGGCTAAATAAATCTATTTTGGCCTCTGACATTGCCTTAAATGGTTTTAATGTGTATCGTACCGACCGGCCTAATAAAGGTGGTGGCGTTGCAATTTATGTTAAGAATAAGTTCAGTGTAACCACATTAGTTTCCAAATCGATCAGTAAGCAATTTGAGTTTTTAGCCTTAAATATAGAAGTGGCAAAGGATCAACAGGTCATGGTGGTGGGCTGCTACAGACCCCCCTCAGCTGTCAAAGACTCCTTGTCTTCACTAGCAAATTTGTTATCACAACTAGACTACAAGGAAATAGTGCTACTTGGAGATTTTAACTGGGACTGGTTAACTGCAGTGTCAGAGGATTTTAAAAACCTTTGTATCTCTTTAAATGTTACTCAGATTGTTGACAGTCCTACTCGCCCAAATATTAAGTCCCCTAATAAATCCTCCCTAATTGATCTCATTTTAACTAATGTTCCCCATAAATATTCTTCTGTGGGAGTATTTGCAAATGATCTGAGCGATCACTGTGTTGTAGCCACAATTAGGGACACTAAGGTCCAAAAGGTTAAACCTCGCATTATCATTAAGAGAGACAAAAAACATTTTGTGGAGCAGGGTTTTGTGCATGATCTGTTTGATTTTGATTGGGGTAAAATCGATCTGTGTGCTGATGTTGAAACCGCATGGTCTTATTTTTATCTTGGTTTTATGGAGATCATTGATAGACATGCACCCCTGCGTAAATTTAGAGTAAAGGGAAGAGACAATCCTTGGTTTTCTGCTGAGCTGTCTAGTCTCCTTCATGAGAGAAACAAGGCCTGGGCAAAGGCTAGGAAATCAGGCTCAGAGATAGAATGGCTGCGTTTTAGGCAGCTAAGGAATAGCTTCACTTCAAATGTAAAAAGTGCAAAGTCGAAGTACTATTTGTCAGTTACCACAGAAAACCTAAATAATCCTAGGAAATTTTGGAAAGCAATCAAATCGATATCAACCGGTGAGATCTGTAATGAGCTACCTCCGTGCCTTACCACAGCATCTGGCCCTATATCGGACAGGGCTACTATGCTAAATTGCTTTAATGAGCATTTTGTGTCCTGTGGTTCTCTATTTGATTCTGTCACTAACTCTGCTTCTGTAAACACCACAGTCTGTGACTCTGAACAACGTGGTCTGGAAAACCCTTTCAGTTTTACCCCTTTTACTGTTGATGTTGTTCGTGAAGCTTTAACCAAGTTAGATCTAAAAATCATCTAAAAGCTGTCTTCCCTAAGACAGTCCTAGCAGTTGGCACATTTAATAAAACCACAGCATTCGATCTCAGGCAGTAGCCACTTACAATTCTCCGTGAGATCAGGGAGCAGATATAAGATGGAAGTTTCCCTAACATGGCTTTGTATATAAAAATGTACCAGTGACTGAGCCTCCGTACAGTTAGTGAAAGCAAACCAGCCCTTGCATACAGGGTACAGTGATGGGTTAATGCTTTACAGTTTGTCACAAATCTCAGTGCACTGTGATACGCAGCATCTAACTTGACCAGGCAATTGGCAGGTGCATTCATATAGACCAGATCCCCATAGTCCAGCACAGGTAAAAAGGTCACAGTGACTAGCCTTTTCCTGGCCTCAAGCGAGAAACAGGACTTGTTTCTGAAAAAGATCTTACAATATCTAAAACAGGCTCTGGTGTCTTTTTTGCTTTTGAAAAGAGTATTACCTTGGTTTTATCCACATTTAAAAGAAGCTTTAATTCAGAGAACTGAGTCTGAATAGTGTTAAAAACAGCCTGTAATTTAACAACAGCCTCCTTAATGGTAGGACCTGCACAATACATCACAGTATCATCCCCATAAAAATGTAAAGTAGCTTCATCCACATTATCACCTACGCTGTTAATATATATTGGAGAATAAAAGTGGTCCTAAAACAGAACCTTGTGGTACACCATTAGAAATGTTTAACCACTCAGAAGACAGTCCATCAAAATGAACACATTGGGACCTTTCAGAGAGGTAGTTCACAAACCACCCCACTGCAAGGCTGGATATGCCAATACTGAGTAGCCTCTGCTTTAAGATGCGATGATCAACGGTGTCAAATGCTTTGGAAAGGTCAATAAACAGAGCTGCACAACTCTGCTTATTATCTAAGATACTAGTAATGTCATTCACCACTTTCATTGTGGCAGTGATGGTGCTGTGTTTCTTTCTGAATCCTGACTGATGTTTAGACAGGATGTCATTTGTACATAAAAACTACTTTACCTGTTCACTCACTAGGCGTTCAAGAACCTTAGCCAGAACTGACAATTTAGAGATTGGCCTATAGTTATTTAAAATAGTTGCCTCCCCTCCTTTCAGTAAAGGCAAGACATAAGCAGACTTCCATACTTTTGGAATTGTATTTGTGCTGAGGGAGAGGTTAAAAAGAGAAGTAAGAGGTGGAGCAATACAATCTGCAGCTATCTTTAAAAAGAAAGGTTCTAAGTTGTCCGGGCCAGCCGGTTTCCTAGGATCTAACTTAGATAAGGCTTCATGAACAACATTGACAGTAAAATTAGTAAAACTGAAAGGGTTTTCCAGACCACGTTGTTCAGAGTCACAGACTGTAGTGTTCACAGAAGCAGAGTTAGTCACAGAATCAAACATAGAACCGCAGGACACAAAATGCTCATTAAAGCAATTTAGCATAGTGGCCCTGTCCGATATAGAGCCAGATGCTGTGGTAAGGCACGGAGGTAGCTCATTACGGATCTCACCGGTTGATATCGATTTTATTGCTTTCCAAAATTTCCGAGGATTATTTAGGTTTTCTGTGGTAACTGACAAATAGTACTTCGACTTTGCACTTTTTACATTTGAAGTGAAGCTATTCCTTAGCTGCCTAAAACGCAGCCACTCTATCTCTGAGCTTGATTTCCTAGCCTTTGCCCAGGCCTTGTTTCTCTCATGAAGGAGACTAGACAGCTCAGCAGAAAACCAAGGATTGTCTCGTCCCTTTACTCTAAATGTACGCAGGGGTGCATGTCTATCAATGATCTCCATAAAACCAAGATAAAAATAAGACCATGCGGTTTCCACATCAGCACACAGATCGATTTTACCCCAATCAAAATCAAACAGATCATGCACAAAACCCTGCTCCACAAAATGTTTTATGTCTCTCTTGATGATAATGCGAGGTTTAACCTTTTGGACCTTAGTGTCCCTAATTGTGGCTACAACACAGTGATCGCTCAGATCATTTGCAAATACTCCCACAGATGAATATTTATGGGGAACATTAGTTAAAATGAGATCAATTAGGGAGGATTTATTAGGGGACTTAATATTTGGGCGAGTAGGACTGTCCACAATCTGAGTAACATTCAATGAGATACAAAGGTTTTTAAAATCCTCTGATACTGCAGTTAACCAGTCCCAGTTAAAATCTCCAAGTAGGACTATTTACTTGTAGTCTAGTTGTGATAAAAGATTTGCTAGTGAAGACAAGGAGTCTTTGACAGCTGAGGGGGGTCTGTAACAACTCACTACCATGACCTGTTGACCCTTTGCCACTTCTATATTTAAGGCTACAAATTCAAATTGCTTACTGATCGATTTGGAAACTAATGTGGCTGAACTTATTCTTAACATAAATTGCAACGCCACCACTTTTATTAGGCCGGTCGGTACGATACACATTAAAACCATTTAAGGCAATGTCAGAGGCCAAAATAGACTTATTTAGCCATGTTTCAGATAATAATAATAATAATAATTCCTTACATTTATTATAGCGCTTTTTCAATGACTCAAAGCGCTTTACATATACACACATTACACATATATCATACATGCAATGGTCAGGTGAAGTGTCTTGCCCAAGGACACACCGGCTTTACAGACGCAGCAGCGGCGGGTTTCACCCCTTGATCATTGCACAGCACACTGCGCCACACCGTCCATCTTCACGCCTCGAGGTCATCGAGGCGCTTTTTACAAGTATACATTGGTATTATACATGTACTGTGGACAATACCCACAGGAGCAAATCCGGGTGAAGTGTCTTGCCCAAGGACACAACGGCCTGACGCAGTGGCGGCAGGAGCGGGTTTCGAACTGGAGTTCCCCAGCACTCCCAATTGATCTGATGATCTGATGATCGGATGCACAGACCACTGCGCCACCCGTCCTCAATAAGATAAGACAATGACGTCAGCGTCAGTCGATTTTGCCCAGATACGGACAAAATCTAGTTTACCTAACAGACTGCGCACATTCAAGTGGATGAAACCCAACCCAGACCTAGCTTTAAAATCAGCAGGAGTAGCGATCTGACTATTACTACTGGGCGGACCAGGGTTAGGTTGTACATTTCCTGACAGTAATAACAACAAAAAAAACAGGCATCTTTTCCTCTTAAATGACACACATACATTGTCATCTAATTTAGAAACACCGGAAAAGTCTGCGAGAGTGTGATTAGAGCTTAAGAAGCAGTCCTGAAGAACCATCAACGCAGGAAAATAAAAAAGACAAACATATTTTGTCGAGCAGATTGACTGTGACAAGGCAACCGGTAATTGTTTGAGCAACACATCCGAACCTTTGCAGGGGATGCCCACTGCGGGTGGCAGAACAGACCTGAATCCAGTAGTCTTCTCAGAATGACTAGATCTTCTCATAGTCCAAAACAGTTAACAGGCACAGTAGAATCACGATATGGGCCATTTTCCCAGACCAGCACAGCATCCGGATAGGCGTGCAAGCAGGCCCGGAATAAAGTATTATTATTATTTTATTTTTTTCGGATATCATATCGCATTAACATCATATCCCAACATGCATTGCGGCTAAACATCCAATCAACGAGCTTCAAGCTGAGGATCTTGGGTAATCTGTTCAGTGGGTTTGTGTGTATCCTCAAAATGTCCCTTATAGGCCTACGTCTGTTTCCGGTGACTTTATTTACGGCTAAAAAGCCCAAGATTATAGAATTAAACGAATAAATAAAAACAAGGATAATTGTGTGTTATTGTTGAGTAAATAAGGAAAAAAAGATTTTCAAAAATACAGATTTCAGTATTTTGAGGCTCTAAGCCCCATTTCTTTTCCTCACAGACGGGAAAAAAAGTCCGACATTATACGATTTAAAATAAAAACATAAAACACTGGCATGTAATTTACGTTAGTATAAATAGAATGGTTTTGAATAATAGATGAGAGTAAAATCGTCACTTTACAGCCCCGCCCACTTTTGGGGAAACCAACGCTGTCATTTGAACGGCGATCAAGCCTGAAGCCACAGAGATCTTCTGTTACTGTCCTTTCTTCTTAGAGGAAGTACAGAAACACATAACTCTGGATTTGTTTTAATGTTTGAGGTGCAATAAACAACACAGCAGCTTTTTGGCATGTTAAAAACTATTATTTTCTGCCTCACTCATGAGAGTAACAGCTGGCGAAATTACAGCCTCGCCTACTGATTTCAAATGTGTGCTCTAAAATGATATTTATAAATGACTATCATTATTATAAGCAAGACAATAAATGGCAAAGATATGTAGAAAATAAACATATTTAAGATACGTTCATAAGAAACGTAACGTGGGAGAAAATATGCTTCTAGAAGATATGTAGAAAATAAACGTATTTGAGATACGTTCATAACGAACATAACGTAGGAGAAAATACGTTTCTTGCTAAACGTAATTGAGAATGCAGTTTAGTTCTGTGGGAACATAATTTTTAGGAGACAGGGTTGCACGGAGCTGTGAGCACTTATACATTTATGTGACGCTTTTCCACTCATCTTCCAGTTGTCGGTTTACCTCTGTTGAAATGGACCAGCTGTGAAGGTGGGGGCGGGGCTTTTAAGCGAGTAGTGAAAACACTTCCGCATAGTCTGCTCGCGTGTATCCTCACTTTCGTCTCCTCCCGCACCCCTCCTCCCTCACCCCTCCTCGACTCCTCCGTGTGCATTTCAGCTATTGGGACGTCCTTCAAAATGGCGTGTCTTGATCGATTTCCGGGTCAAGTCCCGGAGGAGGGGAAAAGAGGAGTCGAGGAGGGGTATTGGGATGAGGCTGGAGTGTGTGTACATCAGATGTATCCTTCAAATTGGGGAAAAGTAGGCTGCATTCGTGGGTCGCATTCAGAGGAGTCTCGTCTTTTTAAAAAATTGGGACAGCCTTCTTTCGGCGGAAGTGACGTGTGCGGTCTACGAATGCACCCTTCTAAGGATACAACCCCTGAATTGAGACACAGCCCCTGTCTTGTCTGTTGATTCCTGTCTCTGTAGCCTCATCCCAATACCCCTCCTCGACTCCTCCTTTCCCTCACTCGTGTCCCTTCCTTGCATCTTAGCTCTGCCTCCGTAAGATGCGAGCGAGGGACACGAGGAGGTGACGCGAGGACCTCAGGTATTAAAAGTGGGGTAGGTAAGTTTCAGAAACCGGCTCGAGATACACTTTTTGTTATATTCCATGGAATGCTCTTAACATCCCGATAGTAATGAATATCTTAAGTGCTTTGACAAAAAATCCATATAAAAATGTCATCTGTAGAAGCCGTAATACTGTAAAAAGTACAACCAATCCGTTTAGGGCCGGCTAAATGGATTGGATGGCCTACCTGCCTGGCAGCCTTCCATCGGGGCACAAACTTATCTCGTGCCCTCATTGGTCATGTGCACGTTCGTGTGTGTTGGAGGAGGGGCTCTATAAGGAAGTGGCAGATTTTCTCCGGTTGTGTATTTTCAAATTCTAGCGATCTCAAGCCGGTTTCTCAAACTTACCTACCCCACCTTTAATTGGGATGTCCTCGTTCACTCAAACGTCACTCTTAAACGACGTCTGTTAATGATGACATGTGCACAGCTGTATCCCCTCTCATCGGGCTTAACTGAATAACCCCTTAGAACCGGCCCATTTCTGGTTAAATATTTATTTAAATGAATGAATCTTTCTCTTGTTAGTCAAGGAATTCAATGATGGTTGTTCCTGCTTTTGTGTTCCGTTTTGGTGTCAAATGTAGCCTACATTTACATAAAAATATAATTATAGTAATGAATGAATTGCACATAATAATTCCCACGGAGCTGTGAGCACTTATACATTTATGTGACGCTTTTCCACTCATCTTCCAGTTGGTTTTCCTCTGTTGAAATCGACCAGCTGTGAAGGTGGGGGCGGGGCTTTTATACGCGAGTAGTGAAAACACTTCCGCGTAGTCTTCATGTTATATCTCATCAAAGATAGCAGAATGGGATACATTAATTAGTGTACTCGGGACAGGATTTTAAACGAGTATTACTCAAAAAGTACACAGTAAAAGTACTTAATTGTATTTGTGGTAGTCTAACAATTACTGAGTCCAACAGTACCAATTATATTAAGAACTTATGGCTAGAAATAATTTGATCATTCATCAAATATAGCAAATACATGAATTATTGTACTCGGGAGGGGAGTTTGACAGAGTATTACTCAAAAAGTACACAGTAAAAGTACTTGATTGCACTTGTGGTAGTCGTCCAAGTAGTACTGAGTCCAACAGTATCAATTTGATGTAGAACTTATTGCAAAAAATCATTTTATCATCAAATATAGCAGAAGTTGCATGATTTTGTTCTCAGGAGCGGACTTTGAGAGAGTATAACCAGAAAAAACTTCATTTTATTGTTGGTAGCAGTCAAACTAGGACTGAGTCAAACAGTGTCAGTTTTTTAAAGAATTTATGGTAAAATTGTATCGCAAATAAAGCAGAAAAAACATGCATTATTTTACTCTAGTACTACCGTCAGTGCCGCTTCTCGGCGATTACCGTAAAGACGCTATTAATCGCGCACTCAAAAAGGAATAGCTGCTCATTTGACCAAGCAAATGCGAGAGACGGCTGAGTTGACCGCAGTCTTGTACTGCACGTAATAGGTTAAGAAGTGCAGGATTCCACTGGTCAAAGTTGAGACGGCTTCTTTCGAGGTTTCATTTCCAGTCCGTCCTGCTTGCAGAGCCAAGCAGTGTGAGCCGCAGACACCACCACCATGACGTTCCGTGGAAAACAAACGTTCTTCTTTCTGACGTCTGTGTTATTCCTCTATGTTGCTGCAGATCCACATGGTAAGTGAAGTAGATTACTTATTTCTTTGCACGATAAAGTCCGTGGCAACATTTGTATGCAAATCTGTCTGCAAGGCACAGGCCTAATGGAGGCCTAATGGAGAGTCGTTGATTTCCTTTAAATATCTTTTTGAAAAGGTCTATGACTGGAAGCTACCTGTTTGCATTTTCTTATGCCTCAATCGAGTTGACCTTCAGCCACTGACGATCGTGCCTACCAGTGGCGAGCCGTCAGGGCCCTCTAAGCCCTCTGTGAGGGCCTAAGATATTCTACAAAATAATATTTAAAAACATTAAAAAAATATATATATATTTTTTTTTGTTATATTTTTCATTAGTTTTACCAAAATAACTTGATTTAATTGTATTTAAAATAACATTTCCAAAGAAATAAATCCTTCGAATCTGCCTATTCAGTTTATGTTGGAATGTGATGGGTTAAATGAAAGAATCTCGTCTCTGCGAGTCTGTGAAGAGAGGAGCTGTTGGACGTCCAGGCGGTCCAGCTAGAATTCAGAGGGCCCAGCTGAACGAAGAAGTAACTGAACGAGAGAGTAATGTCAAATGACAGTACAATTGACCAATCATATCTTCCCTCTAAATGGGTGAGTGTTATTATCGCGGACTTTATGACAAGTTCCGCCCACTGTGAAACTTTTCTTGTTTCCATAGCAACAACAACTTCCTGTCAGCAGCGTTAACTCGCCTTCAAAATAAAAGCATGCCAAATTACACTTAAGACATACAACTGCAACGAAAGTAACAAACACAATGCAATATCCTTTTCAATTTCAAAGAACACAAATGGGGTTATTTACAGGTGTTTTGTGTGTTAGAAGGTCACTTTCATTGATGCGTTTTGCACCCCGGGCCGTTGTTTTGATATTCCGCTGAAGTATACGCTGTGACTTAATAACTTGAGGGGGGGGGGGTCAGAGGGCCTAGGTATAAAAGTCATGGCTCGCCACTGGTGCCTACTTGTCCAAAGGTGAAACATCTCTGCCAAAGAGCAAATTAGGATAAGAGTTCATGCTGTAGTTAATGTTTCTTTTTTTTGCTGTCTTCATGTTATGCAATATAAGATGATATTCAACTAATTGTTACCAACGTGAGTTATATTTTTGATTTAGTTATACAAACAGCATGGCAAAGAAGATTAAAGACTGTAGACCAGGGGTGTCAAACTCAATTTAGCAGGCCACATCACGCTCAAAGGGCCGGTTGTAATTTATATATAAAATAATGTATTATATATTACATTATTGCCTCTGCATCGGAGTATTATTGGATTGGGTAATAACTTCATAATGATCTGAAAGCAGAAGTCTGGGGCAAATAATTGCAAGTCTCTTCAGTGAGAATGTCACAAAATGATTTCAAAATAAAAGCTGGAAAAAAAGTCAAAAACAGAAGTGACATTTAAAAAAAAGAGAAATTCGGAGAAAAGGGCACATTCTAAGAAAAAGGCATATTGAGAAGAAAAAGTCTAATTTGAGATGCATTGTGGGACATGTAGTTCATGGGCAACGTGTTTCATTAAATCATCATGTACATTACATGTCACTTGTTAGACGCTTTTATCCAAAGCGACTTACATACTCAACACTGTGGACAATCCCCACAGGAAATTTGGGGTGAAGTGTCTTGCCCAGGGACACAACGACATGCTGACTGCAGTGGAGTTTAAACCTGTGACCCCCTGATCCGAACACCAATACACAACTCACTACACCACTCGCCTGTAACAGTATAATAAACATATTATATTCTTTGCAAGCTCTTGTGGGGCCACAGAAAATGAAGTCACAGGCCGGATTTGTTCCCCGGGCCTTGAGTTTGACACCCCTGCTGTAGACTGTATATAAATGGATGTAGTGTCCGTGACGTCACCCATAGGGCTCGACATGGCTGAAATCAATTGGAAAGTTGTTGTATTATCTAAAACTTTACCATTTATTTGTTCCAACATAATCTAGAACCAGCCAATGAACACATGTTGCCTACATGATGGAAATATATGTGCTACTTGGCTATAACACATGCTATTTTTCCAGGTAAGTTACATTGCAATACATTGAGATTCTGAGTCAGTCCTAATATTCTCACAGCACCTGAAGTCCACACAAAGCTGGGAAGCCTGAGAGGTCAGACTCTGAGTGTCAAGGGGCAGGAGAATGGGGTCCATGCCTACCTGGGTATCCCATTTGCAAAGCCACCTGTGGGCCCTGCTCTGAGACTGGCTGCCCCCCAGCCTGTGGAGGGATGGGAAGGAGTGAGAGACGCCACCAAGCAGCCACCCATGTAAGGCCTCCACATGCTACAGGTGTTGCATACCTTCCTTTAAAATGATATTCAATACTCACTGAAAATCTTGTTTCTTTTTCAGGTGTGTTCAATATAAAAATTTAACCTTAGATCTGTTGGAAAAACTTGGTGGCATGGTCGTGGATTTGCCAGACATTTCAGAGGACTGCCTTTACCTCAACATTTACACTCCTGCCGACAGAACTCCCGATGCCAAGCTTCCAGTAAGTTGCTCCATGTCGTGAGTGATACTCAGTTACTTTGTTCAGGTTTGGATAAGGATTCCTTTTGAATAATCCATCCTGAGTGACAATGTAGGGTTTTTAAAACCATACCCCAAAGGGATTGATGTCACAATCTGTGTTATTATCTAGTCATATTAAAGTCTGTTAATGTGGTTTATCGAGAATCTCGGTAAGAATGTGCCTTCATTGCTTGTTGAAAAGTTTAAGGGCTTACATTACCTTACCAGGTCATGGTCTGGATTCATGGTGGAGGGTTTGCTATGGGGTCAGCTTCCACGTATGATGGCTCCGCCCTGGCTGCTTATCAGGATATGGTCGTAGTTCTGATCCAGTACCGTTTGGGACTTCTGGGCTTTCTCAGGTTAAAACCACTCAAATCACTAAGAAGAGTTAGAATTACCATACTAAAATAATATCTCACTACTTTGGATTTGATGTGAAAAAGTAGTCACTTTTACTAGGCGGTGAACAATATAATTGTATGCCTTTCCAGCACTGGAGATGAGCACATGTCTGGGAACTTTGGCATGCTGGACCAGGTAGAAGCTCTGAGGTGGATCCAGCAGCACATTCACAACTTTGGAGGAAACCCAGATGTAGTTACAATATTTGGGGAGTCTGCTGGCGGAGTGAGCGTATCTCTACTGGTAAGTATCAATCGACAGTTGAATACAACAAAAACATCACAATCTCTTCAAAGTTACTTCTGTCATCAGAACTTACATGTTCTTTGTTCCTTGACTCAACAGCTCCTCTCACCATTGTCTGATGGCCTCTTCCATCATGCCATTGCTGAGAGTGGCACTGCTGGAATGGATCTTCTTGTTGCAAATGATCCTCTACCAGTAGCACAGGTTAATTATAAGTGTGTGTAAACATTCTTCAGCGCACAACACATTTCTTTTTTCAAAGTCGTTAAGATGTATCCCACATATATCTCCTCAGATGGTGGCAAATATGTCTGGCTGTAGCCTCGAAAGCACACAGAAGATCGCTGATTGCATGAGAATCGTCGACGTAAAAACTATTGAGGCTTTGGGAGAGGTGAGATATTGAATGCAAATAATTTAGTAGGATTTATTTTGAATAGGAATATTCTGCTAGATTTCCATGATCTTTTAAGTATTTATCTCAACTTTTACTTTTACACATTTTTTTTCTTAAGAATCAAACCTTGAGAATCTCTGTAAATGTTGATGGACACTTCCTGAGAAAAACAGTGGACGAGCTGTTCCGTACACATGAACTTCTTACCGTACCATTCATGACCGGCATTAATAATGATGAAGGGGGCTGGATGCTTGCTAGTGTAAGTGCAATTGCTAAATTAGCACTGCTGTTTATGTGACTGAAGAGCTTAACAATTGCCCATGAAAACATGCTAATGTGGTGTCTCTGTGCTTATCTAAAATGTGAATTGTCTTCCCCAAGTCTTTTGCTCCTCCAAACTGGACAGAGGGGATAGATAAGGAGCATTTGATGAACTCTATGTACCTCTTCTTCCCTAATGTAAGGCAGACTGTTCTGGACATTACAATGTTACAATATACATCATGTTGAAACTTCTTTGACAGATGTTTTGTTCATTTTTTCTCCAGCCCAAAGATGCAATTCTTAGAGAGTTAGTGTTAGAGGAATATATTGGAACGGGTGAAGATCGTGTGAAGAATAGAGACGGGTTCACCGAGCTGTTAGGGGATATGATTTTTAACATTCCTGCCATTAAGACCGCTATTGCCCACAGAGGTATTTATCATGCAAATATTTTGAGGTACCATTGTTAAATATTTCTTGCCATACACTTTTAAAAACTAAATATCTCATGTCCAATCCTTTATTAATAGATGCAGGTGCTGATGTCTACCTGTATGAGTACCAGTATCCTCCACAAATCCTGAAGTCAAGAAGGCCAAGCTTTGTTGGGAGTGACCACGGAGATGAGATCTTTACAGTTCTCGGATTGTGCTTTACAACTACCCATGTCACATTACCCGGTAAGTTAAATATATAAATCACAATTTGAATATACCACCAGAGATCTCCAAAGTGTTTTTACAGATTATCCCAATTTTAGAGCCATGCACTGAGGAGGAGGAACAGCTTAGCAGAAAAATGATGAGCTACTGGAGCAACTTTGCTCGCACAGGGTAGGAATTTACCTTTGTTACAAGATACTATACACATGGAGATAAGACTGTTTTTATAACTGTGATTGTGTGTGTTTGTTAAGGTCTCCTAATGGGGATGGGCTGGCTCACTGGCCAAAGTACGGCACAGGAGAAGAATACTTGTCAATTGATTTAAAGGAGCAGGTAGCTGGCCAGCACCTTAGGGAGAAGCGGTTTGTCTTCCTGACTCAGACTCTCCCAGAAAAGATCCGACAACACAAGGAGAAGATGGAGCGCAACAAGCTGTAGAACAGTCTCCGCCACCTCCCAATTTTGGAAATGTTTGTGTTGCAGTGGCATAAAGAGATATGGCATTGTACAATAAAAATTAAAAGACTGATCTGGGATTTGAAATTATACATTCCTGAGTTGAACCCTCATCATGTACCAGTATGTTTCATGTGAACAACCATGCCAATAGGAGCTACTACATTTATGTGATTAAAATGTATATTGTTATAATATGGGAATCAAATTGATTACCTGTTTTATCCTGTTTATTATGCATATGGCCTCGCTAAACCTACTTCTGGGAAAAGATGTACGTTGTGATTATGTTATTGTAAGAATTTTGTGGCTTCTCAACCCAGTACATAAATATATTAAAAGAAAAAACATATTATAACTACATGCCAAATATTGTGGGTCATGTGCTACTACAGAGCATTTGGAGCACTGAGAACTATAGTCTTGAGTCAATGTGAAAGTTACAGGAGTTCTCTTTCAGTATAGACGTATTGGATTTGGATAATCATGTTGCAATAACTGTTTTATTGTTCTACTTCTAGTGGTTGAAAAGACAGTTCATTATTACGATATGCAGGGGGTTCATGACAGGTGACACATTATGCAATAAGTATGCTAAGTCAACTGTGTAAACTAATCATATTTTTTTCAAACTTTTTTATTTGTATTTTTATTTTACAAAATGTATTGGAATGTTGCAAGCATTACACTCATTTCATACATTCAATTAGTGCAACAAGATTGTTAGGAGAAACAACGTTGACATCATCTATAAAACTGTTCAAAGTGCTCACAGTGTAATTTTCATAAAAGGGGTAAAAAAAAAAAAGGAAAAATACAACACCAAACAAGACAGAAATAAAATACATAATACAAGGAGATTAGTGCGGTTCTGTTTCAGTTAGGATCAGTGGGGAATTCTTTCAGAATATTAAATAAACATTGAGCTTTGGATCCTTTTTGTATTTTTAAGGATTTCAGGTAGCCTACCATTGAAACTCATTTAAGAAAGAAATCAGTTTGCGGGATGACTTCAGGATTCGATTCTTGTGAATAAAAAATGTGGCAAGACATAAAATAACATTACAGCAGAGTTCATCTCCTTTCTTTTGCAAGGTCATACCAAATATCACATTATCTCTAGTGATAGAGATAATGTGATATGTGACAGGTGCAATAGTGATTCTATGGACTCAGTTATGTGAGAGCGCCATGTGTGGCTTGTGTGAGGTATTGTACTGTAGTGTAAACAACATTTCTGTACTTATACTTATGCAAGGTTAAAATGACAGTTTTAGATACAGTGTGTATAAGCCTAGCTCAAATATGAACAGACTAGCGTAGTATCATGTTATAGCTTAACAGAAAGAAGGATGTGAAATATCCTATACGAGAAAATGCTTGGAGTTACTATGGCCTGTTTAACCGTCCGGAAAGTCTTGTCTTTTTGTTGATGTAAATGACCAGTTGCTTTGATATAAAAGAGATAGAGTCACGCCTTGTGTTGCACGTAATAGGTTAATACGTGCAGGATTCAACTGGTAAAAATTGAGAAAGCTTCTTTGGAGGTTTCATTTCGAGGTTGCAAGTCCTTCCTGTTTGCAGAACCAAGCAGTGTGTAACCAGCAGAGACCATGTTCCGTGCAAAACAAACTTTCTTCTTTCTGACGTCTGTGTTATTCCTCTATGTTGCTGCAGATCCACATGGTAAGTGAAGTAGATTACTTATTTCTTTGCACGATAAAGTCCGTGGCAACACTTTTATGCAGATCTGGCTGCAAGCTAGTCTAGATAGCACGTAGGCCTAATGGAGAAGTTGATTTTCTTTAAATGTCTTTTAAAAGGTCTATGACTGGACGCTGTTTGCATTTTCTTACGCCTCAATCGAGTTGACCTTTCAGCCACTGACGATCGTGCCTATGTCCAAAGGTGAAACATCTCTGCCAAAGAGCAAATTAGGATAAGAGTTCATGCTGTAGTTAATAATTCTTTTTTTTGCTGTCTTCATGTAATGCAATATAAGATGATATTCAACTAATTGTTGCCAAAGTGAGTTCTATTTCTGATTTAGTTATACAAACAGCATGGCAAAGAAGATTAAAGACTGTAGACCAGGGGTGTCAAACTCAATTTAATCGCGGGCCACATCACGCTCAAAGGGCCGGTTGTAATTTATATATAAATATATAAAATAATGTATTATATTACATTGTTGCCTCTGCATTGGATTATTATTGGATAGGCTAATAACTTCATAATTAACTACGTCTGAAAGCAGAAGTCTGGGGCAAATAATTGCAAGTCTCTTCAGTGAGAATGTCACAAAATGATTTCAAAAGAAAAGCTGGAAAAAAAAGTCAAAAACAGAAGTGACATTTAAAAAAACTAACATTTAAAAAAAAGAGTCAAATTCTGAGAAAAGGGCACATTCTAAGAAAAAGGTATATTTAGAAGAAAAAAAGTCAAATTCTGAGAAAAAAGTCTACTTTGAGATGCATTGTGGGACATGTAGCTCATGGGCAACGTGCTTCATTAAATCATCATGTAACCGTATAATAAACATATTATATTCTTTGCAAGCTCTTGTGGGGCCACAGAAAATGAAGTCACGGGCCGGATTTGTTCCCCGGGCCTTGAGTTTGACACCCCTGCTGCAACAAAAACTATTTCCCAAATTGGGATCAATAAAGTACCATCTTATCTTAGACTGTATATAAATGGACGTAGTGTCCGTGACGTCACCCATAGGGCTCGACATGGCTGAAATCAATTGGAAAGTTGTTGTATTATCTAAAACGTTACCATTTATTTGTTCCAACATAATCTAGAACCAGCCAATGAACACATGTTGCCTACATGATGGAAATATATGTGCTACTTAGCTATAACACATGCTATTCTTCCAGGTAAGTTACACTGATACATTGCATTGAGATTCTGAGTCAGTCCTAATATCCTCACAGCACCTGAAGTCCACACAAAGCTGGGAAGCCTGAGAGGTCAGACTCTGAGTGTCAAGGGGCAGGAGAATGGGGTCCATGCCTACCTGGGTATCCCATTTGCAAAGCCACCTGTGGGCCCTGCTCTGAGACTGGCTGCCCCCCAGCCTGTGGAGGGATGGGAAGGAGTGAGAGACGCCACCAAGCAGCCACCCATGTAAGGCCTCCACATGCTACATGTGTTGCATACCTTCCTTTAAAATGATATTCAATACTCACTGAAAATCTTGTTTCTTTTTCAGGTGTGTTCAATATAAAAAGTTAACCTTAGATCTGTTGGAAAAACTTGGTGGCATGGTCGTGGATTTGCCAGACATTTCAGAGGACTGCCTTTACCTTAACATTTACACTCCTGCCGACAGAACTCCCGATGCCAAGCTCCAGTAAGTTGCTCTATGTCGTGAGTGATACTCAGTTACTTTGTTCAGGTTTGGATAAGGATTCCTTTTGAATAATCCATCCTGAGTGACAATGTAGGGTTTTTAAAACCATACCCCAAAGGGATTGATGTCACAATCTGTGTTATTATCTAGTCATATTAAAGTCTTTGTTAATGTGGTTTATCGAGAATCTCTGTAAGAATGTGCCTTCATTGCTTGTTGAAAAGTTTAAGGGCTTACATTACCTTACCAGGTCATGGTCTGGATTCATGGTGGAGGGTTTGCTATGGGGTCAGCTTCCACGTATGATGGCTCCGCCCTGGCTGCTTATCAGGATATGGTCGTAGTTCTGATCCAGTACCGTTTGGGACTTCTGGGCTTTCTCAGGTTAAAACCACTCAAATCACTAAGAAGAGTTAGAATTACCAGACTAAAATAATATCTCACTACTTGGATTTGATGTGAAAAAGTAGTCACTTTTACTAGGCGGTGAACAATATAATTGTATGCCTTTCCAGCACTGGAGATGAGCACATGTCTGGGAACTTTGGCATGCTGGACCAGGTAGAAGCTCTGAGGTGGATCCAGCAGCACATTCACAACTTTGGAGGAAACCCAGATGTAGTTACAATATTTGGGGAGTCTGCTGGCGGAGTGAGCGTATCTCTACTGGTAAGTATCAATCGACAGTTGAATACAACAAAAACATCACAATCTCTTCAAAGTTACTTCTGTCATCAGAACTTACATGTTCTTTGTTCCTTGACTCAACAGCTCCTCTCACCATTGTCTGATGGCCTCTTCCATCATGCCATTGCTGAGAGTGGCACTGCTGGAATGGATCTTCTTGTTGCAAATGATCCTCTACCAGTAGCACAGGTTAATTATAAGTGTGTGTAACATTCTTCAGCGCACAACACATTTCTTTTTTCAAAGTCGTTAAGATGTATCCCACATATATCTCCTCAGATGGTGGCAAATATGTCTGGCTGTAGCCTCGAAAGCACACAGAAGATCGCTGATTGCATGAGAATCATCAACGTAAAAACCATTGAGGCTTTGGGAGAGGTGAGATATTGAATGCAAATAATTTAGTAGGATTTATTTTTAATAGGAATATTCTGCTAGATTTCCATGATGTTTTAAGTATTTATCTCAACTTTTACTTTTACACATTCTTTTCTTAAGGATCCAACCTTGAGAATCTCTGTAAATGTTGATGGACACTTCCTGAGAAAAACAGTGGACGAGCTGTTCCGTACACATGAACTTCTTACCGTACCATTCATGACCGGCAGTAATAATGATGAAGGGGGGCTGGATGCTTGCTAGTGTAAGTGCAATTGCTAAATTAGCACTGCTGTTTATGTGACTGAAGAGCTTAACAATTGCCCATGAAAACATGCTAATGTGGTTGTCTCTGTGCTTATCTAAAATGTGAATTGTCTTCCCCAAGTCTTTTGCTCCTCCAAACTGGACAGAGGGGATAGATAAGGAGCATTTGATGAACTCTATGTACCTCTTCTTCCCTAATGTAAGGCAGACTGTTCTGGACATTACAATGTTACAATATACATCATGTTGAAACTTCTTTGACAGATGTTTTGTTCATTTTTTTTCCAGCCCAAAGATGCAATTCTTAGAGAGTTAGTGTTAGAGGAATATATTGGAACGGGTGAAGATCGTGTGAAGAATAGAGACGGGTTCACCGAGCTGTTAGGGATATGATTTTGAACATTCCTGCCATTAAGACCGCTATTGCCCACAGAGGTATTTATCATGCAAATATTTTGAGGTACCATTGTTAAATATTTCTTGCCATACACTTTTAAAAACTAAATATCTCATGTCCAATCCTTTATTAATAGATGCAGGTGCTGATGTCTACCTGTATGAGTACCAGTATCTCCACAAATCCTGAAGTCAAGAAGGCCAAGCTTTGTTGGGATGACCACGGAGATGAGATCTTTACAGTTCTCGGATTGTGCTTTACAACTACCCATGTCACATTACCCGGTAAGATTAAATATATAAATCACAATTTGAATAGACCACCAGAGATCTCCAAAGTGTTTTAACAGATGATCCCAATTTTTAGAGCCATGCACTGAGGAGGAGGAACAGCTTAGCAGAAAAATGATGAGCTACTGGAGCAACTTTGCTCGCACAGGGTAGGAATTTACCTTTGTTACAAAGATACTATACACATGGAGATAAGACTGTTTTTATAACTGTGATTGTGTGTGGGTTGTTAGGTCTCCTAATGGGGATGGGCAGGGCTCACTGGCCAAAGTACGGCACAGGCAGAAGAATACTTGTCAATGGATTTAAGGGAGCAGGTAGCTGGCCACGCACCCTTGAGGGAGAAGCATGTTTTCCTTCTTCGATCCTTCCTGACTCCAGACTCTCCCAGAAAAGAATCCGACAACACAAGGAGAAGATGGAGCGCAACGAGCTGTAGAACAGTCCTCCACCACCTTTCTCCTCTCCATCAATTCTTCTCATTTTCTGATTCAGTGATTCCAGTGTTAAAAAGTCAGTCAAAAGGCATTGCATAATATTCATTGATACAATCAACATTTTTTGCGGTGATCTGTGGCTTATAAAAAGCACTCTGCATTTTAATAACTTGGGAAGGAGATCCTCAAATTACACAATTTAACTGAAAATGTTTAATTGTTGGGTAATAACCTTTAGTTTAGATATTTCAGGCAATACTTCTTTAAAATGTAGAAGCTTGAAAATAAATGCCCTCCTTAATTAGTGGGATACTTCTAGTCTGTGAAATGCACTTAATCTGGATTCCCATATCAAATAAAAATCTTCTGAAGCTGCGGTGTGAAACATTGTACTGAATCATGTGTCCGTTTCCCTCACTCATTACTATTTCAAGCCGTTTTTTATTCTCAATTTGCACCAAGAAACACACACACCGGTGTAATATGTCCAACACTGAGGTATGAAAGGTGAACATGAGACCAAAGAAGAAATACAGTCTACAAAAAAGTTTTTTTTCCTGGTTTTTTATTATCTTTTTACCGAGAAGAGCGCTCAAGCTGAAAAGCTCCCTGAAGTCCCATGTGAGCAGTTCAATAGGCCATTCATTTTCAACAAAAACAGGTGTATCGCATTGAAAATAGCAAATGATTCAAATAGCAGAGTACAGGGTGTTCAGACATAGCAAAACAATTGAGAGGAAACTAATAAAACTAAATACATTTAAGTCGACAATGCTTTAGCAGACCATTTATTTTTCGCAAATGTTAGTAAAGCAGCAGTCTGATATAAAAGTGCTGGCCAGTGGTTTTAAATGTTTCGCAATACTGCCCAAAAAGTGCACTTGGGGTAAGAAAGCTACTGGGCAACACCTTCAGGCCGTAATGAGACACACAAACACTTACTTGGTTATTTGAGATGCACCTTTGAGCTGTTTGTATAATGTTTCAGTTAGTCTGGAATCAAGTCAAAATGAATTGGAAAACTGGAGGAATAGCTTTGCAGGTATAAAGCCAGGCAAACATTACGTCAGCCATTTAACAAAACAACAAATGCAATACATTTTAAAAGGTAGAGAAGATTTAACCATCCTTATATAAGCACAAACTGTATAATTGTTTCATTTGTGATCAGCTTATGTTAGGTAATGTTATTCTATTGCAGTACCAATACATCTTTCCAACTTACATAATTACTATGTCAAGTGATGGTGATATAAAGGTATGTTTGATGTCAAACCAAAGCAGGAGCACGTCTCTATCTCTTAAGTTCAAAGGGAAAAACTGCCTGATGTAGCTACAGTGTTTGATGAGACGACAAAATGCTCTCTTGGTCAATTGTTAGAAAGTATTTCTATTGGAGAAATGCTAAAATGATTTATACACATAAATACCAAGTCCTGCTTTTCACTGACTTCTGGCCAAGGAGAAAAACCACCTGAGAAGCTGTCATTTTTTTTTTTAAAGCCAAAACAGAATTAAAATCAAGGCATGCTGCTCAATGAAAATAAAACATCTTGTTAAGATTAAAGTCTAGTGAGTGAGATGCGATAAGATCCAAACAAAAAGCAACATGCAGTTTAAACATGTTGGGCACTGAAATCACTATAATGCTATATAGTAGAATACATTGGACACCTTTATTGTCTTCAAGCACTATCAAGTACAGACGTTGTTTTTAGATCGGAGGCACGTACAGTTTGATCCTTTTATAAGTGGTACGAGTTATCATTTTTCTCCTGCAGGGAATAAATTAATAAAGGTTAATATTTGACCTGTGCACTGGAGGATAAAGGTCATACTGATGGTGAACTGATACAATAAATGAAGGTGACATAACTAGCTTTAATTAGAACCCATGTTTGTGAAACATATAGATAGAACGTGAGTTAGAGATACGTGATATGATGTTCTGTCAGCTGAGGACAGAGGTGATTTGTGTCAACTGGTTGTTATTATGCATTGTATTGTGGGGCGAGACTAAAAACATCGTGCATCAGGATGTCCAGGACCTGCATGTTGCCCAGCATGGCTCAAATCCCTCCATGTTCGGAGCGTAAGAATGAGCTAGGTTGTCCGTCAGGCGACTGTACAGACTGAAAGACTTCAACTCCAACCAGATGAAACCAAATCGGTCTGCATCGAAAAGCACGAAGAGCCCCGGGTGCGCTCCGGACTGGTGAAAGCCGTGCCCAGCGATCAGGCCTGTTCCATAGAAGCTGAAATGGAAAAACATCAATCAATCACTACTACTACAATCAAATCAAGTTTTATTTATATAGCACACTTTATAAACGATTTTTGGTCGAGCCAATAGTGCTGTAAATATAATAAAAATAGCCTACAGTAGAGACACTTTACAGCAAATACAACAGCACAGAATGTTCAGAATATCAGTATGAGAAAACGAACACCCTCTATCCTTAGACCCTCACATCATACAAGGAAAAACTTCCAGAGGAAAACCCACAGGGACAGGACACTACATAGGACATCAATCTCAATGTATCAAACTGTGAGTACAGAAATCAATAGCAGATAATGCTAAGGAATGCTTTATTCGACTTTAGCACTTTATGACTAATAATATCACCAATTATTATTTTTGGTTTTTTTGTCGTAAAAATGATGATAATATTGAATGTCAGAAAATAGTGAAAACCCATCCAAGTATCTTGCCAGTCTAAGGTCATTTCTCTAAATGTTTGATCAGTCAGTCAAACCCATAGTTAATCGGTTTAATGCAACAGAATACACAGAAAGGCAGAAAAACTTCATATATCCATTTCTGATTTGAATAGAAAAATTACTCTATAATTTAATCGATTATCAAGATTGTTGCAGATTTACTAATCTATAAGTCAGCTCATTTTTGCAGCTTTACCTGTCAGAATTGTATTCGTCAAAGTTTTTTTAGGGTGGTTATGGTATGGTACTACAAAACCATAAAATAAAGATGGAATGCATGTGGCAGATAATTGCAGAAGCCAATATCACAAGTCTTTAATTGAGCCTCATATAAATGACTGTATTGTCATATGTTGCAATACTTTCTTTTGTTACTTTAATCAATTACAGGTTTCGAAGAAGAAGACAAAAAGTGAAAGTGCTATATCATGGTCCAAAAATGATGCTCCCTCTGACCCCTATTTGTTCACAGCTTCAGGTATGTAATATCTTTCACAGCGCCTGTTGAATGCATCATGTGATAAATAGATGATACACTAATGGCTGCGGACTTTCCATTTATTATCTCATATGTTTCCATTGTAATGTGTCTGTGTTTATTAATCTAAACACATCTTAAACAAATGTTTAAACTTATGAATAAATGTTTTTTTAGCCTGTACATTTGAGTACAATAGACAAACTGTCTACAATTCTGGATGTGAATTTTAATCAAACCAAATTGTTGTAGCAAACATTTAGCAAACATACTGACAAGCATTCATGGAGGCCAATAGGATAGGCCACAATCTGAAACAATAGGCACACTGTGTCTTACACCACTGTAACTGGAGCAAAGGCAGCTACAATCAATCCACATATACTTCGAAATTTACACTGTATGCAGTTTACCATACAGCTGAGTTCTTACCCATTTCCTGCAGGTGCGAGGGTAGACCTCATTGCGAGCCATAACGCCGAGGGGCAGGACGAAGGGCTGGGATTCAGGAGGACTGATGCCTGCTGCTGGGCTCCTGCGGGGGGCTGTCGGTACCGGTAACTCGCTTGCCTCCACACCTCCTGCTGCAGTGACATCACTGCAGGCCCCCTCCGCCGTCGTAGGCAGTGTCCATGGCCTGGTGTTGTTGTTGTTGTTGTTGTTGTTGTTGTGTTGTTGTTGTTGTTGTTGTTGTTGTGCCCTCTGGACTTCCTCGTGTACCCCCCAGTACCAGCCGGGACAGCTCCTCTATATTGCGCTGATTGCTTTAACTCTGGAAGGACCACAGGTCGACTGAGGTCAACATCCAGAGTGAGGCTGCCCCTGCAGGAACATTGGGGTCTCCCTGCAGGAAGGAGTACAATTATAATTTTAAACACTAGCCGACTCATTCTGTGGGTTAACATATATCCTCTTGTCAGAATTGTGTGAATGTTCAACTCAAAAAAGGCACTTGGTTTGTGGGAGTGTCTGTTAAAAATAATAAAAGGAATAGATGTTGAAGGGGAGGATAGGAGTGAGAGTTACATTTAAAAAAGGGACAATAATTCATCCATAGAAAATCAACATTAAGGCCCCGGCCACACGAGGACGAAAACGGTCATTTGCGTTACTGTTTAGTGTCATATAGACTCAGCTGCTGCATGAGACAGACACTGACGCTGTCCGAAGAGAGGGAGGAAAAAGAGAGGCTCCATGTATTTTATTATTATTATTATTATTATAATATATAGATTCGTTATTCATTTGTTTTTAAAGCTCAATAAATAACAAAGAAGACCTTTGATCGGCACTTTTATAATTTTTGTCGGAAGATTTAAACTTTAATACCCGTTGACTGGCGGAAAAACTCTGCCCGGTTCCCTCGGCCCCCACCACGGAGAATAAACAGAAGGGCAACCATGACAACCATGCTTCTTCGCTGCTTTTGTGGAGGAAGTTACAGCGCCAGTAGAGGCTCCTGCATATGTACTGCAGCTTCTCCAGCGTTGGAGCTAAACGGAGCTGTCTCGTGTGGGACCAGTCACTAAACTATGCGTTTAGCCGTTTTTCGTCCTCGGTGTGGCCAGGGCCTAAGGCTGAATGATATAAAGAATCACTCAATATCATGATATTTTTAACCCAAGATACATGCAATGTATTGTAGGGTTGTTTAGTTTAGTTTATTGGTTTTATAGTGTCGTGGACAGCCCCTCCCCCATAATCCAACTGTCCAAAAAAAAGTAAATGGGCAAGCTTTAGCCAACATTGCTAATTTCCAGCTTGTTGTACCCCAGCCAGATAATAAAGACACCTCTTAAAATCACAATACATCAAAAGCATTAGTTATAAAGAAATGAAATGATGCAAGACAAGTAGATATAGGCGAAAACGTTGACGGTAGACGTTTTCACAATGTTTACACAGTGGGATTGTTGATAATTAATCATATTTTACAGCAGACTGTAAGTTCATAAATGTTATCACTTGTCTGTAAGGAACACAATATCTAGTCTGTTATCACAATAATGATATACAATTGATAAATTGCCAGACACTAATCACTTGCATGAGGGCATTGCGTGAGGGTCTAAGGATACAGGGTGTCGTTTTTCTCATACTGATATTCTGAACAATCTGTGTTGTTGTATTTGCTGTAAAGTGTCTCTACTGTAGTCTATTTTTATTATATGTACAGCACTTTGGCTCGACCAAAAATCATTTATAAATGTGCTATATAAATAAAACTTGATTTGATTTCTGTTAGGCAGAAAACCGTCCAGTAAGGAGATTGATTTACTTACAGTGAGCTTGGTGGCTCTTGCAGAATTCCCGTGGAAACTGAGCATGACAATCTCCAAACCGTGGCTGCCGTAGGTGCCTTTGAAGAGGCCTGGGCGGCAGCAGGTCAGAGGGCATTGTAGGCGGCAGGTAGATCCTCCGGTTATGTCAAGGCAGTTACTGTCAAAACAAAGCAGATACAAATTCAGTCTGACCTTTGCTACTATTTAACAGTAGGTCTTCAAAAAATATGTAGCACCATATAGCTTTCAATGTTTAGCCAGAGCTGAATTCAATTGATGGGTTATTTATTCACCCATAAACCTTTGTTGTAATTATTGTTTATCTTATAACAGCTACTAGTTTAACGTAGAGACTCATACTCGTATTGACTGGTATAAATGAACTTCATCAGGATGAGCTCCTGCATGTGCTCATGGAAGATTTCTTCTAGCGTCCGGCCCCATTCTTCCTCCAACCATGTCCTGAACTCCTACACGCACATTAGAGGAATCAGTAAAATGCTGAAAACATTCTTTACATTTCAACAATATCAACATATAAAGTACAGTGAGGTTTTAAACACATGGGCAACATGAGTAAGAACATGTTTCAGCTACAAACAGTTTCCTTACCTCCTGTCTGCCCCCTGGCATGCGGTGGTGATCAGTCTGGCTACACTTTGTTTTGAAAATTCATCCTTCTTCCCAGTCTGAAAATTAACAGAATATGACAAATATTTGAAATACGATATGCTTTTATTTACATCCAACATTTAACTGAATGAGGAAGGAAAACTACACAAATATCCGAGTATGTAGAGCTGCCACATTTCTTTGGTGCACAGAGGAGCTTTTGTGCTGGGTAATCCCTCACCTGTATGTCTCCTTTGTGGGGACCCTTGTGTCCATACATACACTCCACAGTAGATGTTTTTGC
The DNA here is from genome assembly GCF_902827115.2 of Pseudochaenichthys georgianus. Classification (NCBI taxonomy): domain Eukaryota; kingdom Metazoa; phylum Chordata; class Actinopteri; order Perciformes; family Channichthyidae; genus Pseudochaenichthys; species Pseudochaenichthys georgianus. The sequence goes on along the minus strand of NC_047508.1, from coordinate 22,818,412 downwards.
TCTCCCACAAATGGAATACGGAAGAGTGGCCGTCTTCTCATGGGATCCTCCACCCGTGGGTCATGAGGAGGGGTAAATACATCCAGCCGATGATGAACAGCCCATCAACCTGAGTGGACAATTTAAAAGATATTTAAAAATAAACGGTGGGGCCAGAATGCATTTATTGATAGATGCAGTGTTGAAAGGAGGTAGACAGAGGGTATGATATTCTTGATAGTTTTGCAAGCTTGAGTTGAAACCTGCGTTATTGCAGCATATAAAACCACCAGCTTCAACCACTGAGCTCTCCTGTGGCCCGTGAAAATTCCTTTAATAATGTATCAGCCGTTTAAAGACATTTCCTGACAGGAGATTAAAAGCTGACTATTGCTGCATTATAAACGACTTATTTCAAAAGAGAGCAACAAAGTGCACAACTGATTTATTATCTTTTTAATGCATACGTCTCAATTGAGGAACATTACTTACCACACCGTTAAGCAATCCGCCATAAGGCCCTATGTCAGGCTGCCATAAGCCCAAGATCTGTCTGTATGGTGTGAAGCACTGCAACACAAGAGCACAAACATCACACCACACTCATCAGTTTCTGAAATGCAACACCCATGCTTTACTACGAGCTACACCGTGCACAGGGTTACAAACACAAGAGGTTATGTTAGAGTTGCAGATTTTAAATGTCAGTTTAATGTCTGTCGATGGGGACCAAAAAAGGAAGAAAGGGACTGACCACGCTCCTGTCAGCCAGCCCAACAACACACAGCACACCAAAATAATCTGGTCTGCCATTTCACACTTAATATGAAAGCAAACAGCGCGATGAGGAATTATTAATGGGGATGCACAATAAATATATCAGGACAATACATTTTTGTCGATAATGGCAAAAAGGAAATTATAACAAATTAAGTATCTGAAGTAAGAAGAAAGAAGAGAAGAAGAAGAAGAAGAGAAGAAGAGAAAAGAAGAAGAAAGAAGAAAGAAGAAGAAGAAGAAAAGAGAAAGAAGAAGAAGAAAGAAGAAGAAAAGAAGAAAGAGAAGAAGAAGAAGAAGAAGAGAAGAAAAGAAAGGAGAAGAAAGAAGGAGAAGAAGAAGAAAAAGAAAGAGAAGAAGAAGAAGAAGAAGAAGAAGAAGAAAGAAGAAGAAGAACATTTTTTTCTATATATAGTTACTACTGATAATGCACTTGTTTTAAAACTAAAAAAAAGTACGATAATCTCTAATCCTATTTAAACAAAATGTTCCATAGAAGCAAAGTAATAACAAGTAATTGGTAGAGCCTCAAAGAAATCCATGTTGCGCAATGCGCATCCCTAAATTATTCACAAGTTTACCGTTCACATACGGGATTAATAACACTGCTGCAGCTGCTTGCTTACAAATTAAATCAATAAGTCCCATTCACACAAACCCTCATGTTATGGCCATCCACGTTGAGGCCATTGTACATACAGTGTGTATACACGTCTCTATAGTCCATGTGCTCGTAGTCCGGGAGAAGCTTCATAAAGCGCCCTGATTTCACCCGTGGGTTGACACCTGGATAGGACAACACAGCCCTGTGTAGAGCAGCCGCAGACCGAAGGTGGCTCAGCCCAGCGCGGCTCTATGTGATGCAGTATTGTGCCAATATCTATTCAAAGAGCCGACAGGTGCCACCACTTTGACTGGTGCGTTTTGCAGCAACTGGTATTTCAAAATAAACTCAACATCTCTGCTGATAAACAAATGAGGAACATATGTGAGAGACCATTACAAAAGGCTGTACCACTGATTTGCATTGAAATCACAGCCTAAATTAGGGACACCTAATCCACATACACAAGAAAATATGAGCGTGTTTGTAAAAAGCTAACATTTTTACAAATCCATTATATTTGAAAGATACACTATGTGTGGCCATCACTGAGAACTAAAAGACAATTATGAATTATTTATTTAGCTTATTTGATACTGATTTATGATGTTGTGGTTCTTTATTATATTTGATTTGTGTTTGTTTTGTTACATTGCTCTTTTTAGTAGAATTAAGTTAATGTTTTTTTTAAGGGGAGCACCTTAAAGGTAGGGTAGGTACGAATGGAGAAACCAGCTCGAGTGCGCTAGAATTTGAAAATACACAACCGGAACAAATCTGCCTCTTCCTTCAGACTTCCTCACAGAGCCCCTCCTCCAACACACTCAAAAGCGCACATGACCAATGAGGGCACGAGATAAGTTTGTGCACAGATGGAAGGCTGACAGGCAGGCAGGCCATCCAGTTATTTTAGCCGGGCCGGCTAAAATGATTGGTCGTTGCTTTTTACAGCGCTACGGCTTCCACAGATGAAATGTTTTAATGTATAATTGTCAAAGCATTTAATATATTCATTGCTATCGGGATGTTAAGAGCATTCCATGGAATATAACAAAAAGTGTTCTGAAGTGAATTACCTACCCTACCTTTAAGCTGTTTTCAGCCTACATTTATTATATTATTGTTTTTGTATCACTTAACCACTTTTAATGTGGTTAAGAGATACACAATGTGTTGTATTGTAAATAAATGATCAGAAATGTTTTACTAACTAACTAATGTAGAAATGAACCAAATACTTAATTAGTTCATTTCAATGGTAAGATGAGAGCTGTTTTATCAATCAGTCCAACTCACGTTTAACATAAATGTCCCGGCTAGATACTCCTTCCACCTCCCTCAGATCCTCCTTCATTCCAAACTCTGCAAAAAGAGAAGGCAAGAGAAAATATCCGATTAACATATATAATACATTTCATTTGTTGATGCTATTATTTCAAAGTATCTGTACCAACGTGTTTATTTATTATGGCAGATTAATGCAAAATCTCAACACTTAATAATGGCAACAGTCAGATTAACTCTGATTGATGTTGTAGCACTAATCAAAGAGCAGTGGAACAGGACATTTGCACAGCAGCCAACAAAATGGGCTGAACTTCAGTCAGCAGACACCGTTAAGTAGATCTGAGCCAGATTCACAATGATTCACAAGTGAACTAAACTGCCACTATACACAGCCTGCAGTTTCCTGACTCCCTGATTCCTTTACAGTGCATAATGGTGACGCCAGCCAACTGCTCATGTTTTTAAAACTCACAGTGCACCAAACGTCAGATAACATAGGCCCATTGTTTAGCATTCAAAATGTAATTCATAATGTGATGAACACTATAAACGCAGTGCGTTCTCACACAAGAGAAGCTGGAATGAGCAAATAACTAATATTTTAATGTATAAATGATTCTAAGTATGGCTGGGCGATACAATTATTATTGATGTTTGTACTGTCAGAGTTGTTTCAAGACCATCTATTTTGTGGTATTGATCGCATCTGCACACATGTAAATATATGTAATAACCCAAACTCAAATATATGTTCATTCAAATTGTCAACGTTTTACCTTGTTGTGATATCTAATTTTAACTGTTACTTATATAATGTTATTTTATATTTTATTATCCTTGTGTGAATCTGTACTGTTTTTCAGTGTCACTCTGTTGCTGCTTTAAACTCCTGAAAAGGTACATCTTATCTTATCTCATCCCATTAATCCCATTATGTTTGATTAACTTTTGTGGGCAATGTTGTACATTAATGAGCAGATCTGCAAGCTGACAATATGTATCTTTGTGTCGTTATGTTGTGCATTAATAACTTCTTGTTTGATTTAGAGTAACTTTGGCACTGCCCACTACTTTCATGAAACGAATAGATTGGAAAAAAAGTGTTTTTGTATTATTTATTTTTTGTTTTAGCAGCGCATCTTCATATTTTGCATTGTATGCATCTTATTATGTATGAGTTATGACTATGAGACATAGTTGTTCAAACCTGCAACAGTGCAGTCCCCTGACTAACAACATGGGCTGGGGTGGTGATCATAACAATGCACCAGGCCCCCAAACGGTTAGCACCGCCCTGCATCAACAGTCTCTTCGGCTGCAGAGAATGGCTGGCCCTATAAGAGGCCATAGTCTATGTCTTACAGCAGCACTTTACTAAAGATGCAGACACTGGGGTTATTCCCCCTTTGCGGTTCCCGTACAGATCAATATAAATGCTTTTAGGGGAACACATTTCCCATGGCCACCGAGCCTGCCTGACACAAATAACCTGTCGACAAAAATGAAATATCATATGTCCTGGTCAATGTATGTTAACATAATACAACGCTTACTGTAGCATTATAACGTTAAAGTATCTCTATGTCCACTAATAGCTATGTGTACCTTCCATGCACCGCCTTCTCCAGATGGTTTCAGTGTTAAGGATTTGTCTGAATTTCTTGCATACGAGGGCGACATTCGGTAGTGCAGTTCCAGGAAGCAAGGAGAACGTTTCCACTAAAAGCTCCGGGGGTAACTCCGCTAATGATTGCGGGTGTTGAGGTCCCGTGCTCGTGCTATCCAGAGAGCCTCTGTTGACATGACCGCTGCCATTTTCGCAAGCGTCACTCGGCCCTGCAGTGGCGACTCCGCTCTCCGGGCCTCCGCCGCCGATAGCGTCGCTCTGCTTCAGCCCCACGATCCGCTCCTCTTCTTCCTCGTCCATGTCAGAATCACTCCCCTGACCCTGCTGGTTTTGCCGCTGCCGCCGCCGACACCTCCGCGACTGACCCACTCCGCAGAGCCTGGCACAGACAGCCATTCGTATTCACTAAACAGACAACATTACATCACATTTATCAGCTGCAGCAGTCTGGCTCATCTGCTCCTGTCCTTGTGAGCATGGGCAGAGACATTTCTCCCGACGTCACGTTAGTGCACGTAAACAGCGTCGCAACTTATTTTACCCCTGCCTTACATCACTATCGAATGAAATGATACAAGCCCTATTGTAGTTGGCAGCTTTTATCACCCTCCCCTTAGCTCAAAAAACGTCAAAAGGACCAGATTTAAAGAACGTTTCTGCACCGTATGCTTTGGTGGGGAATATATCATAATTGCACACATGCACTTCAAACAGTACGTTTTACATAAAGTATTATGAATAAATACATAGCCAGACGCGCCTGGCAGACACACACAGTAAACCCTTAATTCTCCATAATAAAGGACCTTATTTTAAATTGATTAGGCCTACTTTATTTTGTATTTAATTAAGAAGTATAACTCGCAAATTTTTTAAATACTTTAGTGGTTTGTTTTCATATATATATTTCCCCTTAAATTACACAATTAGCACATTTGGCTAGCTTTATTGGATCCTCCCATAGAGCTATTAAAATAAACGTACGCTGCACGAGTTCCCTTGCCTACCACCTGTGAATCGAGCTCATTCTTGGCAGTGACAGCCAATCACGTTCCCGACTGCTACCAAGAATTGTGATTTATGTCCAATCAGCGCTCGAATCGCTACCAAGAATTGACCAATCCGCGTCTCCAAATGTTAGGCGACTCGGTGGATACCGGCGAGCGAGAGTACTTTTCTTCCCAACATTACGAAATGAAGTACAGCATTTACAGAAATTGTAAACGTTTATAAATTCGCTTATTTGATATATATTGATATATTTTGTAGTAAACAGCATTGTTGTTCAGTAACGTTTTACTAACGACTAACGAAACGGTTTAGCTACCCATCAGTGCATGTTATAGCTTGTTTTACGAAAGCGTTTTTGAGAATACCTAAACTACTCTATTATAATGTAATGTCAATGTAACGTCGAAATATCTGACAAACTAACCTGCCTGTTTATGACATTACACAGCGAATGTAAAGGACTAACTTAACTACGGGTAATTAGGCCCTTCAACAGCGAGTCTGCTTCGTGTCTTAAAAGCGGTCCGTGTATGTTTCGTTGGTTTGATATTTGATTGATTTACCCACTAAAGTTAATTGTTTTGTACAATTTATGGTAGGTGGGGCGGCATATTACTGGTTTATTTTCGGAATAAATGTTGTTAACAATACAAGAAGATTGCCTCTCAAGTTATGGATTGACAGTGAAAAAGTTCGAGCTAGCCAGGATTCGAACCTGGAATCTTCTGATCCGTAGTCAGACGCGTTATCCGTTGCGCCACTAGCCCGAGGCGGAGATCATAAGATCATAAATAATTTTTATTTCTAGCTGATCTTCGTGAATAATCAAAACGAACGGTTCTAGTAAAGAAAAGCCAAAATAAACAACCAAGCCCTGTTACCAATGCCCCCATTGATACACCCATGTGCAGCTAATCACCGCCACCAAGTGTTCAAGATAATACTGCCAGATATGTATATTTATTAAAGAACATACAATGACATGCCAACAATAAACACAACAGTACCTGCTTCTAGATATTATATTTGAACTGGAATGTATACAGATATATCAGGTGTATGGACTAGTGGGTCGTCTCATAGCCTACACGGAATTTGCTTGGGTGTGTATGATGCATACATAGTAAGTAGACATTACATTGTTAAATTGTAAGAAAATGACCAAAAGTAAAGCTATTAAAAAACACAATTTTGAAAACTATTAGAACATCATAAATATAGAGGAATATTTCTAAAAAAGATACAAATATACCAAAAAAAAACAACGAGTAACATATGATGAAGTATTCGCAACAATTAAAAATGTTGCAGTATTATAATTGTACAAAGTGGAGAGCTGTGCAAATGTAGAGGTAGCGATCCTTTTATACTTTAAGACATGTTGTGTTTTTTTTTTCGTAATTTACGGCATTCATTAATATTGTTTTGAAAACGTCAACAAAAACTGCAATTGTGGGTTACTGTGAGCCGAACATGGCAACCATGAAGGAAAACAGGAAGTGATCGCTGGCGGGAAATTCGTTACCTGTTATGAAAGCGTAGTATCACAACTGCTGAAGGTTTGGCTTTGTCTTTTCATGGACTAGTTAGCTAGTTCACTGAATTAAATCGAATGTACAAGATCAAATTAAGCTTAACGACAAATAGAGGTAACACTTGTAATTTGTCCATTTAGTTTATCAAATGTAACATTTTGCTACAGTAACAACAACGGATGATTTCTTCCTATCTCTACGTTTACGTTACCGTGCTCTTGTGTTTTTTTTTACAGATTAATCATGAAGGATGACATGGATAAAATCGTCAGTCTGTCAGATGGAGACAGAACCGTCGAACTTCAGAAATACCTGTCGTCCCTCTCAAATGACCAGGTAAAGCTAAGTTGCTCACCATATTTAAAGTTATAAATATAGTTACAAACAATTCTGGCAGTGTCGGTTTGCTTACGAAACACTTCCCTCTGTTTTGTATGCTTTCTAGCTAACCACCGTGTTAACGAATGGTGCCCTAAAGGGTAAGAAGGTCGGAACCATGATAAAAGGCATATTTAAAGGTAGGTTAATTAAATACATAAGTGGAATAAATATCCACAACACAACTACTAGGCTAACACTATCATATCTGTATTAAGAAGCATTACACATCATTTTAAAATACCTCTATTGTGTGCTATTTGTTTAGGCTCTCCATCCAGTTCCACTGAAGGATCTACCCGCAGACTTCTTGTCTATCAACACTGCATCCCTCTGTGTGAGTCTGGGGATCTTCAGACTGAAGTGGCAGCTGATATCATTGGACTGCTGATGCTGGAGGTACAACAAAGTTGATATATTCTGCTTTTATAGAGCATCTATTTATACAAGACACCAAGCATGCTACTATTAATATTAATGTATGTCCAGTAGGTGGACTGGCATGTACTAGTTCACACTCTGTACTTGGTATTTTCAGGGACTTGAACCGGCGACCCTACGGTAACCAAGCCAAGTCCCTACCAATTGTGTTACTGCTGACCCATAGAAAATTAGATCAATAATGTTAAATAAACTGTCCAGATTGTGTTTTCACTGTGCTTAAAACGTGTTAGTCCTTCAATGAGAAGTTACATAAAAACCTCTCAATTCTAATGACTGTTACAAGCTCTCTGCACTGCAAAAAAAACGACTGAAACGTCGATTGATACATCATCAACATAAGACTAAAATATCCTTACACCAAACCTACTGATTAAAACCACATTGTTTGGGAACATGCGGAATTACTCTACCTTCCTCTATTTCTTATACATTTTAATCCAAAATATAAATGCTTGACTCCTGTGCTGAGTTGCTGTCCCATCTGTGTATGCGTTTTTTAAATTAAAAAAATGTCCCTACATATTGTGTCTCCATGCCTTTCAATTTGTCCAGCATCTGTCTAATTGCTATTATTTCCTCTCACAGACTCATACTCTGCCCGGACCCTCTCTTGCAAAACTGGCCTCTCTTTTTGTTGAAGCCATTAAGGTGGGAAAAATGGGCAGTGGGAAATCCCTGGAGCTTTTTCCGACTGTGCTGACTGCCCTCTCAGCCTGTGAAGCGTTGTCCTATGGAAAAGGTAGGTGCAAATTGGTAGCCCTGGTAACTTTGTGATTTATTAGTTAGTTGTGTAATATACAACATTTTAAATATGACAAATATGTTTCTCTTGCGGTTGCTTGTTATTTTATCATAACTGTAGGTGAGCTCAGTGGGGAGGAGTACAAGAAACAGCTGATCAACAGCCTGTGCTCCAGCAGGTGAGCACAAGTCAGACCTTTTACTATATTCACATGTGCAATTTTCCACAAGTTTCTTTGGGGTTCTTGACAGTATTTACAATGTAAAAAAATGAAGGGACCTTAAACAACAGTATTGCAATTATTGGATGTGTGTATCTCTTTTCCTGCAGATGGGACCCGCAATGTGTCATCCACTTGACGACCATGTTCAGGTAAAACCTTTGACTATCAGAGCGTCACATTCTCAGACATTTCAGACTCTTTAATATGTCTGTTAAAGAACCGTACGTTTCTTTTTTGCTTTTTATAACGTTCTCCAGTGACATAACAATGTTTTCTCTGCTATTACTCTTGTTGTGCTGCCTCTCAGGACATGCAACATTTACAAACCATGTTTTTGTGTCACACATTTTAGGGATGTACCCCTGTCATCAGAGGAGCTGCAGTTTCTGGTGGAGAAAGTCCTGAGGATGTTCACTAAGCTGGACCTGCAGGAGATTCCACCACTGGTTTATCAGCTGCTGCTTTTATCCGCAAAGGTGTGTGTGTGTGTGTGTGTGTGTGTGTGTGTGTGTGTGTGTGTGTGTGTGTGTGTGTGTGTGTGTGTGTGTGTGTGTGTGTGTGTGTGTGTGTGTGTGTGTGTGTGTGTGTGTGTGTGTGTGTGTGTGTGTGTGTGTGTGTGTGTGTGTGTGTGTGTGTGTGGTGTGTGTGTGTGTGTGTGTGTGTGTGGTGTGTGTGGTGTGTGTGTGTGTGTGTGTGTGTGTGTGTGTGTGTGTGTGTGTGTGTGTGTGTGTGTGTGTGTGTGTGTGTGTGTGTGTGTGTGTGTGTGTGTGTGTGTGTGTGTGTGTGTGTGTGTGGCATCAACGGGTAATCATGACTCCCTCTTTGTTTTAATGTGCTAAATGCCTGCCCTGCCTCACAGGGTTGTAAGAAACAGGTCCTGGATGGAATCATCTGTTATTTTAAAGAGCAAGACGTTCGCCAGCAAGAGGAGCTGAAACACGGAGAGTGAGTGGCTCATACCCTGCAAGTTGAAATAAGTGCATTTATTCCAAATCATACTGACTTTACTGTTTTTGTCCTCCTTGTTTGGTTCTCAGGAGCCTGGATCTAGAGGACCAGTCTATTCCTCAGGACCAGTTGAGGCATGTGGAGGGCACTGTGATCCTCCACATAGTCTTTGCTATAAGACTCGACCATGAACTCGGGAGAGAATTCCTTAAAAACTTCAAGGTTGTGTGAAACTCATCTGTCTGTTATTTTTCAAAATTGTTTTCATTTTTAACGTAAAATATGCCATAAATCTTGAATCACAGACCTCTTACGGGGACCTGTGCCCTTTCAGTGTGGCACTGTTGCTCTCAGTGGCTCGCATTCAGCGCTATGAAGAGCAGGTGAGGCATCTATATTATTATTCTTATACTCATTTGAGTCTTTTTATTTTCCGTTCACTTATTTAAGTCCTTTTTGGGGGATTTTGTTAGGTGTTTGACCTTTTGAAGGGGTCAATCGTCAAGAGTTTCAAGGATGAGCAGCTGCAGCAGGGGTCCAAGTTCCTGCAGGACCTCCTGCCTGGGCCCTGCAGCGTGGGTCACATGATCCTGGACACAGTCAAAAACAGGTCAGATGCAAGCGATGTCTTAATGTAATTGTTGGATCAACTGTGACCTGGGTTGGCCAATATACACATCTCACATTTTTCAGGGACACAGTATTGGTAGTTAATGTTCTTCACCAGATGTTCCACCTCTGCAGCGTGTTTGGTTGGGATCATGTGACCCAGGGGCTGGTGCAGCTGGGCTTCTCCCTTATGGATGCATTTGGACCCAAACCTGGACCATTTGGAAAGATCATAGAAGGGGCCTCAACCATAGCCCGGACCCCCACTCAGCAAGCATGTAAGCTGGGAGGACAGGTGCTCCTGCAAGGCTTTAAGGTATTAAAGTTTCTTGACCACAATGTTAATGACTGGGTATTGACTTTAAGGGTTACATTTTCTCATTAGAGAATGTGGGTTTCTTCTACAACAGATGCACGAGCCTATCAGAGGCGAGATACTGGAGCAGGTCTTGAATCGATTGGGCACAAAGACAGCCTCACCTGTCAATCATTATTTAGGTAATATGACATTTACATATTAGTCCCAGCTTTCAAGTGTACACCAGTGTTTAATCATCCTTGTAACAGACTACATTTTTTATTTTGTGTTTTTTTTCTGTATCATCAGACCTTTTCTCTGACATTGTGGTCTCTGCTCCCATGATTCTCCTGGAGTCCTCTTCCAAGGTGACAGAGACATTTGACCACCTGTCATACCTGCCCTTGAGCACTGTTCAGGGTTTACTAAAAGCTGTCCAGGTACCTAAACACACACACACACACACACACACACACACACACACGCGCGCGCGTGCACACCCACAAAACACACACACACACACATTGTAGAGGTATTTTTTGTTGAATCATTCTCTTCTGTTTATTCTCCAGCCTCTGCTCAAATTCAGTATGTCCTTGAAAGATGCTTTGATTCTAGTTCTCCGTAAGGCCATGTTTTCCAGGTATGTACTGCTTCACTTTTAATCAGTATTATTATCCTTATAGTTAAATGAATTATGCTTTGGTAAAGAAATGTGGTACTTTAACAGTAGTTTAGTGAGACGTGTAAGACTTGAGGTAAAGCTCATTTCTCACACTATCCGATATGACTCTCCTGTAGCCAGCTGGACGGCAGGAAGTCTGCAGTGACCGGCTTCTTGTTGCTGCTGAAGAACTTCAAAGTGTTGGGCAGCTTGGCCTCGAGCCAGTGTAGCCAGGCGGCGTCCTCGAGCCAGGTACAAACTTCATGTGGTGTTTCTCTACATGCCGGTGCAGAAAAGCAACATTGGCTGTAACAATATGTGCAATTGTTAACATCGTAGCTCCTTTAATAACCCTGTGTCTGAACCCCTGAACAGGTCCAAGTGGACGTTCACTCTCGTTACAACTCTGCTGCCAATGAAGCGTTCTGTCTGGAGATCCTCAGCAGCCTGCGGCGCTGCCTCGGTCAGCAGGCTGACGTGCGTCTCATGCTCTATGAGGTTCGAGCTCTCTTTTGGATGCCATGTTTAGTAGTTGTTTTAATGGCCCCCTTTTATGCAAAATCCACTTTTTCATGTCTTTGATACATACATATGTGTCCCTTCTCCTGATCCATTTTTACAAAAACCTGTCTGAAAATGAGCTGATCAGATTTTGTCCACTTTGTGATGTCATAATGGTTTTTCGGCTTGTGTAACCATTAGCCAATCACCAACCCCCCCCCCCCCCCCCCCCACACCTTATCACCTGAATCTCCTCCTTGAGCACCATTGTGTTCTTTTTAACCAAATATCTCTCAGAGGGGCGTCGGAGTGGCTCCTTATTTTCATCTAAAGTAACAGACACAGAATCAGCACTTTTGAAACAGGGCTGAAACAGAGGGGATTATGGGATGCTGCAATGCATGAACTGCTTGGTATTTGGAGACAACACTTCAGAGACATGTTTTGTATATATCTGAGACCTATATTATATTGATGAAAAACGGTATAATAGGGGACCTTTAAAATTCGCTACATGGTGCTACAGTTTCTTACCATGATTTGTTAAACCTTTTTACTCCAACTTAAGCATGTTGCATACATCGCTCAACTTAAGGAACATTCCTAAAAGAAACCCTTCAACATTTTGAGTCTGATTCTCTCTAATCTGTGCGGTATATAGCTTTAAGGGTGTAGAAAGACATGTATACTCATTTGTATTCTCCCCCTTTTCCAGGGTTTCTATGATGTACTCCGTCGCAACTCTCAACTTGCCAGCTCCATCATGCAGACCCTCTTCTCGCAGGTACGCTTGTGTGTGTTTAGTGCATACTGGGTTAGGTGTTATTGTAAAGTTATCTACAACACAGACAGCTGTATCTCATGTCTTTGTTTCCTCAGCTGAAGCGGTACTACGAGCCTGAGCAGGACCTCCTTCCCCCGGTGAAACTGGAACCATGCATCACAGCGCTCGGAGACCAGGTTTTCCTCCAGGAGCCGCTGGTACTTTGTCTGCATTGAAGCATTTTTATGGCTCCGTTCTTTGCTGCGTTAATGTCTCTGATAAATAGTATTTGTTCCCTTTCAGGCCCATCTGTTGAGCTGCACTGTTCACTGCCTGCTCTGGCTGCAGAACATGCGACGATCTGCACACCCAATTGCAAACGACAATGATGACGAGGATGAGGAGAAAGAGGAGGAGGGATGCCAGTCTGAACTAGAGACCATCCTAGAGAGCATGACGAGACGCATGATCAAGAGTGAACTGGAGGACTTTGAACTGGTATTAATTCAAGATAGAAATACAGTATTTACACTAAACTAAATTGTATGGCTTTCAAAGGTTTGGCTCAACTTTACCATTATCGACGGAGCGTCCCCATGATCGACATCAATTTGTTTAAATTGATTTGTCTTTCAGCGACCTGTACAAGCCTGTACGTCAATACGGTTAATAAAGAAACAAAAATATGGGGAAGCTTATGACATGTACAAGCATAAAGCAAATTTAGTTTAGTTTATTTATTTATAGTGTCGTGGACAGTCCCCATCGATGAACTGTCACAAAAACAGTAAATGGTGCAGCTTTAGCCGACATGGCTAATTTCCAGCTGTTGTCCCCGGCCAGATGGTAATAGACACCCTTAAAATTACAATATATCAACAGAATTAGTTATAAGAAAATATATAAAATAAAATAAAAAGGAGGAAAGACAAGTAGAATTTAAATAAATATAGAAATAAAAAATCTCTTCCCAGGAACGTATTGATGAACATTTATTTGTATTTTATTGCCTCGCTTCCAGGCTTTCCCACAATGATGTAATGTGTGTGTGTGTGTGTGTGTGTGTGTGTGTGTGTGTGTGTGTGTGTGTGTGTGTGTGTGTGTGTGTGTGTGTGTGTGTGTGTGTGTGTGTGTGTGTGTGTGTGTGTGTGTGTGTGTGTGTGTGTGTGTGTGTGTGTGTGTGTGTGTGTGTGTGTGTGTGTGTGTGTGTGTGTGTGGATCAGGACAAGTCAGCTGAGTTCTCCATTGGATCCAGTGTTGGTGTGAGGAATAGTATCTACGCTGTGCTGGTGATGGGAGTCTATGAGATCCTTATGGAGTTCACCTTCATCAAAGCCAACTACAGGTAGCCCCTGGTTCTTCTCTCAGGACGTTCCGTAGCATAATGTTGTTAAAGTGGTGAGTTTGTTGTTTATTTGTGTGCTTGCCTCTGTGTTTCAGTAAAAACCGCTTTGAGGAGCTCATGGAGCTTTTCAACCGCTACCACAAACTGTCTGAGATCCTGAAGGAGAAATCAGGAAAGGGTCGGGTGCCTTCAAACAAAACCCCCCGCAGTTTACTCTCTCTGGGCTTCATATCTACTCTCCTTACTGTGCTCTTCAGGTACATGCGGTTTGATTATCTGTCATTCAATCAAATCACAATTTATGAAATGATGTATAGACCAAAAAAAAAATGGATTTTTATAAATACTGTGACAATGAGGACATTTACTTCTTTCTTTATTCCTTTTCTAGATAATATGCTTAAAATGTATTGAATTGCACTTTGTATAGCATTTATTGAAACGACAGTTGGCCTATAGCTCTTAATGAACTTCTCAGGTAGAAATGCTTTATAAACCCATCAACTGTTTCCCACTCCATAGTAGGATTTACAACACCAACACATTTCAAGAACAAAAAACCATTGTTTGATGAATATTACAAAATATATTTGTACTTTCAGAGACAGTACTCAGAGCAGAGAGGAGGCTCTGTCAGTTCTTCGCCTAAATGGAGAGTTTGTGCGTTATGCGGTGAACGTAGCGGTTCAGAAGATCCAGCAGCTGGAGGAGAGCGGACACACAGACGGGCCGGACGGACAGAACACAGACAGAACGTTCCGCTTCCTCTGTGACATGACAAGGTCCGGCTCCTTGGCCTTAATCACAGCTCTAGTTACTCCATGTGTTTGTCTGTTTTTTGAGAGGTCTGTCCTTGCATTATCCAGTGTGCTGATGTGGCGCTACACCAACATCCCCAGCGCGGTGGAGGACGGGGGGAAGAAGGAGAAGCGCTCCAGCCTGTCTCTGCTGTGTCTGGAGGGTCTGCTCAGGATCTTCACCACCTGCCAGCAGCGCTTTCCAGACAGGATGGTCCAGCTCCTCTCCACCATGGGTGAGACGAGCACAGAAGCAGTGAATTCAAACACTGATTGTTGTTCAGAAAGTCATCACATGTTCTGTTCTGCAGACGTCGCAGAGGATGACTCTGAGCCAGATGATGGCAACGCCACTGAGATGAACTTCTTCTACATCCGACAGTTTCAGGTGCATCCAAACGGAATGGATTTGGTTATTCTCTACATATTTTAAAAGTTACAAACATGTATTTTAGGATTAAGCAGCTAAAGGTCTTGCGTATCCATCGCTTCTTTTAATTGATTAAATGAAACTTCGCTTCATATATATCTTAACTGATTTTACTGTCAGGCATGTCAGGCTAAACATCATTTTCAATGTTAGACGAGGAGTTAGGTTTGCCTGAGATGTTTCAATGTTTGAAATGCAGGGCACTGTTCATGTAGTCTAAATGATGAACCATCCAGATCTCTCAGGTCTTCAGGGACTGGTCAGCTTTCTGTCCCCAGAGTCAGAACTAAACATGGAGAAGCAGCGTTCAGTTATTATGCTCCAAATATCTGGAACAAACTCCCAGAAACCTGCAGGTCCGCTGCAACTCTTACTACTTTTAAATCCAGGCTGAAGACTTTTCTTTTTGTCGCTGCTTTTAATTGAACTATTCACATCTTAAACTGCACTGTAACTTTTATCCATGTATTTTTTCTTTTAATGTTTATTTTATTATCTTTTCTTTTTAATGATTGATTTTAAATGCCATTTTCTTAATGTCTTTCATTTTTTGTAAAGGACTTTGAATTGCCTTGTGTTGAAAGGTGCTATATATATAAACTTGCCTTGCCTTGCCTGAAATCCAATGTTCTCTTCCTGTCAACAGAGGGCGCTGTTCACTCAGCTAAGTGGAGGAGAGGAAGAATTTAACAGCAAGGAGGCTCAGCTGCTGGTCAGCATCCTGACTGTGCTCTCCCGCCAGCTGAAGCCCGCCTCCCAACAGGTAGGGGAACCTCTGAAGAGCACTTCATACGAACACCTCTCTAGCACCTTCTCCCCCTAACACACGTTTACATCTGCAGTTTGTACAGATGATTACGTGGACTGTAAAGATCTGCAAGGAGACCAGTTTTGGTGAGTGGGGGTGGGTTAATGAATCTTTGCGTACATGCACAGTAAGGGGGGTTCTTCTGAGATCTGTTTCTCTCTTCTAGAGGATTCTGCTTTCTCCAAGGGTCTGCTGTCTCTTCTGTTCAGCCTGCATGTTCTCTACAAGAGTCCTGTGAGCCTGCTGCTGGAGCTCTGCCAGGACATCCACAGCCAGCTGGGGGACATCGATCAGGTACACACACACACACACACACACACACACACACACACACACACACACACACACACACACACACACACACACACACACACACACACACACACACACACACACACACACACACACACACACACACACACACCTCTTTCAAAACAATCGCAAGGCCCAGGGTAGCATCAGTGTGTATACTTGAAGAAAAATGATTAAAAGGGATTTTGCTTAAGTCATGTATACAAATGATGCACAATTATGGCATGATATTATGTTAGAGCGAACTTACAATAGAGTCAAATGTCTTAGTTGCACAGTTTAGAACAAAAATCCTTTCTCTGGCTCTCAAGGCTTGCATATTTAGAAACAGCCAGAAAGACAACAGGTTGTGTGAATTAGGAGAAAGGGTGTCGCATCTTCTTCTGAATTGTGAAAATCGATATACATTAAAAATCTGTTCAAAATCCAGTTTTGCTGCTCTAATAGTAATAATATTGAATCCTTGTTTAATTTGAATGCTAACAAGTTGGCTACCATAGGTTTAAAGCATGATGTGAAATAAACGACTACATGATAAATAATTGTATTTGGTAAGCCTGTTTGGGCTGGGCGTACACATTGAAGTGAAGACACGATGTTCTTCTGGGTCAACATGTCACTTTTTGTCCTGCCTTGTTTCTCTCTGTGCGTTCAGGATGTAGAAGTGGAAAAGCAGTCTCACTTTGCCATAGTCAACATGAAGACTGCGTCCACAGCCACAGTGAGTGTTTTTACTAATCAACCAGAAGCTCCTGGTGTGCTGCGACATCAGTATCTCAGAACGTGTTTGCTCAGCATCTTCATCACTGGAATCTCTCTTCCCAGCTGCTGGTCCTGTCTCAGGTTGACCGAGTGCTTGATGAAGTGGACTGGCTGATTGCCAAAAAGAAAAGCCAGGCGCCCGCTGACACACCGGGTCCTGGTAAGTAAGCTTTTTCGCACAAACTCAGTCGGATTAATGGTGAGAGTTGGGAGAGGACAGGCGTCTCCGTCAGGGAGTGGCACTGAAACTTGTGATGTCCCTGATGTGTAGGGGGGGCCACCCAGACTGCGGGCCAGCAGGATCCCATAGAGAAAGCGGTGACGCTGCAGCTCGGGACCCTTCTGACGGCGCTAAACGAGCTGGTGCAGACCGCCCTGCTGCCTGGCTCATGTACCATCACCCTGCTGAGAGACCTGAGCCGCACCTACACCACCCTCACCACGCTCGTCAAATACGTGCGTGTCCACTCTTTGACCTCAGTATTAATAGATAGATTCATTTTGTCATTGTACAGGTACAACGAAATTACAATAACTCAAGGTGCCAACACGCGACAATATAAAAACAACAAGACACTATAAAAACAATAAATTGGACTTAAAATAGACATGATGGGGAATATGTTACATAAATAAATAATAAATTAAATTGCACGATTCCCCTCGTATTGCACGGAAGGCTTATATAATTTAAATATTAGCAGCGTTTAGTGCATATATGGCCCTGGGAAACTCGGGGGGGGGAGTTCACATGCGCCGTGTTATGTATGGCTGCTGCACCCTCGCGGGAGCGTGCACAGCATAAAGCCAAAACTCAGACATTTCAATGATTTGTACGGCACAGTTAGGTTTGGTAACGGTATGATTTCCTTTTTGGAGGGCATGCATAACACGGCATAACACCGGAGCCTCGCTGCGGGGAAACGTTGGCGCTGTTCCGAGTTTGTTCTAATCTGTCAAAATGACGGACTGCTTTCAGATTTGTCCGTCGTTGTTAAAAGAAATCCGTCATAGACGGAAATATTCGGTTAACGCGACCTCTGTGTGGATCCTTGAGGATTTTGTAATGTAGAGTTTGTTGAGTGTGACTTTGAATTTGTCCCAATGTGTTGCTTAGTACATCCAGGTGTGTGCCAGTCAGCCCGGGGGAGCACTGCCGGCACGCCTCGAGAAGCTGGTGAGTCAGAGGTTTTGTTTATAGTGTTAACGTTATTACTTCAGGTGTCACGGTAATAAAGTGTTCTCTGTGCAGGTGAAACTGTCGGGCTCCCACCTCACGCCACAGTGCTACTCCTTCATCACTTACGCACAGGTACACTTCAGACGGGTCCCTGGCAAAGATCCAGGTTTTCAGGCTCATCGTCACTTCCGTTATTCTGAACTGTTTGAGATTATTTACAGCAACAGGAAGAGCTGATGTGTTTTGTTTTTAGAGTGGAGAAATGAGCGTTGGAGGGGCAGATGACAAGAAGAAAAGAAAAGAAATGAAGTGAACACTGCTGCTTCTGTAAGGACATTCAACTCGTAACATTTAGTTCCTGATTTATGTGACTTGATAAGAAAAAGCAATACATTCACAATCTAACAGTTTCTTTATTGTATCAAAAACAATATATAGATACAATGAACAACTTAAAACAAACTTCAATTCCTTTTTTTCTCCCTCGGCAGGCAAAACTTCTGCGTGAAACAAAAGCCATTCCTAACGTAATCTTCAGTATAGAACAGTACGAGAAATTCCTCATCACACTTTCAAAAAAATCAAAGGTATGTGAGCTGAAATATACAGCTCCCTGTAAAACAGATCAATGGCTCCTTGAAACTGTTGGTGTGTTGCTACAGGTTCGGCCACTCATGTACAGTGTTTCATCAGCAGCTGTGTATTTCTCTGTTCAGGTCAATCTGATGCAGTACATGAAGGTTGAGCACCTCGAGAGATTTCCGCATCAACCCTGCTTCTCTGGACGCAGCTCTGCAGGAGCAGGACGGCAGTCAGGAGGTCAGTGCACTCTGCAGCTACAAACGGGTCTGTCCATCCTTACACATTCACACTAATGGTTTCACTCTTCATCCATCTCTTGTAGACCAACGAGTCACAGGAAGCAGAGGAGAAGGAGGAGCCCAAAAGAAGAAGAGGAAACAGTGAGCTAAGAATCAGCCTCACTGATGTGGAACTTGCGCAGGCTGCTGAATGGCTTTAAGTCGTGTGTTGAGCTGTTCTAACTAACAGGCTCTCCCACACAGTGCTATCTCCCTCTGTCCAGAGAGCCTCTAGTGATGTCCAGTATTTGGTAGATGTCCAAGGCCTCACCTGTGAAAAGTTTGCACACTTGTATTAACACTCTGGTTATGTTCCTATAGTTAATTTTATATTCAAGAGATGTTTTTTCTAAACCATAGGTACATGTGAATTGTTACTGTCACTTTAAGTAATCCGTTTCCATTATATACAAAGAACAGTTGTGTATATATATACTACATATAGCATTCCCTAAGATGCCCCCACTTGCCTGAACAAAAGAAGTGGATACATGGTGTCCAATGCACATAAATGCATCCCAGAGAGAAACCTAGCTTTGTTTCTAGTGCTCTTGTTTTCTTTGTTATTCTGTTCACTTAAACAGTTGTTTATATTGTATCTTGCATGGCATTTTACCAAGCTACAAATGTTGAAGTATTTTAATGTTATCTGCACAAATTTGTCAAGAAAATTCACACTCAATTTGTATGCATGACTTTGTCAAAGCAGTGCAAATAACTGAAAAGGTAAAATGGCATTTTAATAGTGTTATTTTGGACTAATTCAATAGGCAAAACTTTTTTTTTAAAGATGTTCTAGATTATTTGATATTTAATGTGCTGTTAAGGTGCACGTGATTCGATTGTTAATTAACCCTTTAGTTTTCTTATGCACATTGTTTGTATCACACATTGGTATAAATGTAGTAAAGGCGATGGTGTGCAGAACTCACCAGGCGCTAGGCCGTATCTTCTCTCAACACCTGTGGGGTTGGAGGGGGTCACACAGTCCATGTTGACCTCCTTCCTCAGACACTGGTCAATGTCGACGGCACTGAAGAAAGCGACTGACTGGGGAAGGTCCTTCATGTCTAACGCAGGGCGAACACGCTCCTGCAGGAGACACAAGCACACACTCAGAAAAGCTACCATGTTATCTGCCTTTCTATATGGATATATTCTAACAGGAGGATGAACACCCAGCTGGGAGCAGGACCTTGTGAGCAGGTTTGTTGATCTGGAGAGCCAGCGCTGCTCGGTGGCGGTCTTCGCTGCAGACCAGGTACCGCACTCGTCGTGGATTGCTGATGCAGAAACGTCCATCGATGTCGTGCTCCTCCAGGAGCCACTTCATGGCCACCAGCATCAGGTGGAGGTAGTCCACCGCTGAGCTCTGCACCACCCAGTTCACTCTGCTGGTGATGAACTGACAAAGCAAATGTGAAAAAAATCTTACTTTAAAAAGGTCTATTTTGTTATTCAGATTGTCAATTAGCAGTAGTTATGTTCCTCATCCAGTTAGGGAAAGATACAGGCATTTATATGTTTTTTTTATACAGTTAATGATTAAAGATACTTGGCTTTTGACAGTAAAAAGGCAATACATATATTTCATTACAAATCTCAGAAGTTTCCACATGAAAAAAGGGGTTTGCCTGCTCACGCTAGTTAAATATCACCATGTGAATTGGATTTATGTTAAAATGTATCTTTGCCGCTGCCCCACCTCATTCTTCACTTAGCCTCAGGCTCCAGGGCTCTGCTGATCCTGCAGCCTAGAACCGGAGTGGCTGGCTGGCTGAATGAGCGATCCCTCTCCAGCTCGTTAACATACTCGACTCCGTACCTCCCGCCCACAGGCGTTTTCCACCATATCCCACCTCTTCCGCCCGAGAGGCTGAGGGGTATGAGGAACACAGAAAAAGCAGAGGAATATGGAGAAACGGAGCACTTGGGAGAACATGGAGAACATTTTGAGACAGTGAAAAGGCTCCTGACAAGTGTTAGTGTGATGTTTAACTTGCTCCCTTACCACTGTGAGGCCAGTCTAGTGATCCTTCTTAACTCCTGCAGGGTGACACTGTCTTCTTCCTCCCTCTCCACCTCTATATCCAGTTCATTGACCAGCCACTCACCCTCCTCGGACAATTGGTACCTGACAAAACATCAACACAAACATGAAGCACTAGTGCTCAATTTCATCGCACAAACGTACTAAGAATACAACTTTTACCACAATACAAACTATTGTTGAGCGTACCTGCGTATGCCCTTTGTCAAGGCGTACATCTGCATGGCCTTACTGGCAGCTTCTGTCTGATCGAGCGGTGGTTGAACTGCATCAGCAGCCTCTCAGCAAAGGTTGTCCCGCTCCGTAAATGCGTCATCATTATTTAGGTAATATGACATTTACATATTAGTCCCAGCTTTCAAGTGTACACCAGTGTTTAATCATCCTTGTAACAGACTACATTTTTTATTTTGTGTTTTTTTTCTGTATCATCAGACCTTTTCTCTGACATTGTGGTCTCTGCTCCCATGATTCTCCTGGAGTCCTCTTCCAAGGTGACAGAGACATTTGACCACCTGTCATACTGCCCTTGAGCACTGTTCAGGGTTTACTAAAAGCTGTCCAGGTACCTAAACACACACACACACACACACACACACACACACACCGCGCGCGCGTGCACACCCACAAAACACACACACACACACATTGTAGAGGTATTTTTTGTTGAATCATTCTCTTCTGTTTATTCTCCAGCCTCTGCTCAAATTCAGTATGTCCTTGAAAGATGCTTTGATTCTAGTTCTCCGTAAGGCCATGTTTTCCAGGTATGTACTGCTTCACTTTAATCAGTATTATTATCCTTATAGTTAAATGAATTATGCTTTGGTAAAGAAATGTGGTACTTTAACAGTAGTTTAGTGAGACGTGTAAGACTTGAGGGTAAAGCTCATTTCTCACACTATCCGATATGACTCTCCTGTAGCCAGCTGGACGGCAGGAAGTCTGCAGTGACCGGCTTCTTGTTGCTGCTGAAGAACTTCAAAGTGTTGGGCAGCTTGGCCTCGAGCCAGTGTAGCCAGGCGGCGTCCTCGAGCCAGGTACAAACTTCATGTGGTGTTTCTCTACATGCCGGTGCAGAAAAGCAACATTGGCTGTAACAATATGTGCAATTGTTAACATCGTAGCTCCTTTAATAACCCTGTGTCTGAACCCCTGAACAGGTCCAAGTGGACGTTCACTCTCGTTACAACTCTGCTGCCAATGAAGCGTTCTGTCTGGAGATCCTCAGCAGCCTGCGGCGCTGCCTCGGTCAGCAGGCTGACGTGCGTCTCATGCTCTATGAGGTTCGAGCTCTCTTTGGATGCCATGTTTAGTAGTTGTTTTAATGGCCCCCTTTATGCAAAATCCACTTTTTCATGTCTTTGATACATACATATGTGTCCCTTCTCCTGATCCATTTTTACAAAAACCTGTCTGAAAATGAGCTGATCAGATTTTGTCCACTTTGTGATGTCATAATGGTTTTCGGCTTGTGTAACCATTAGCCAATCACCAACCCCCCCCCCCCCCCCCCCCACACCTTATCACCTGAATCTCCTCCTTGAGCACCATTGTGTTCTTTTTAACCAAATATCTCTCAGAGGGCGTCGGAGTGGCTCCTTATTTTCATCTAAAGTAACAGACACAGAATCAGCACTTTTGAAACAGGGCTGAAACAGAGGGGATTATGGGATGCTGCAATGCATGAACTGCTTGGTATTTGGAGACAACACTTCAGAGACATGTTTGTATATATCTGAGACCTATATTATATTGATGAAAAACGGTATAATAGGGGACCTTTAAAATTCGCTACATGGTGCTACAGTTTCTTACCATGATTTGTTAAACCTTTTTACTCCAACTTAAGCATGTTGCATACATCGCTCAACTTAAGGAACATTCCTAAAAGAAACCCTTCAACATTTTGAGTCTGATTCTCTCTAATCTGTGCGGTATATAGCTTTAAGGGTGTAGAAAGACATGTATACTCATTTGTATTCTCCCCCTTTTCCAGGGTTTCTATGATGTACTTCCGTCGCAACTCTCAACTTGCCAGCTCCATCATGCAGACCCTCTTCTCGCAGGTACGCTTGTGTGTGTTTAGTGCATACTGGGTTAGGTGTTATTGTAAAGTTATCTACAACACAGACAGCTGTATCTCATGTCTTTGTTTCCTCAGCTGAAGCGGTACTACGAGCCTGAGCAGGACCTCCTTCCCCCGGTGAAACTGGAACCATGCATCACAGCGCTCGGAGACCAGGTTTTCCTCCAGGAGCCGCTGGTACTTTGTCTGCATTGAAGCATTTTTATGGCTCCGTTCTTTGCTGCGTTAATGTCTCTGATAAATAGTATTTGTTCCCTTTCAGGCCCATCTGTTGAGCTGCACTGTTCACTGCCTGCTCTGGCTGCAGAACATGCGACGATCTGCACACCCAATTGCAAACGACAATGATGACGAGGATGAGGAGAAAGAGGAGGAGGGATGCCAGTCTGAACTAGAGACCATCCTAGAGAGCATGACGAGACGCATGATCAAGAGTGAACTGGAGGACTTTGAACTGGTATTAATTCAAGATAGAAATACAGTATTTACACTAAACTAAATTGTATGGCTTTCAAAGGTTTGGCTCAACTTTACCATTATCGACGGAGCGTCCCCATGATCGACATCAATTTGTTTAAATTGATTTGTCTTTCAGCGACCTGTACAAGCCTGTACGTCAATACGGTTAATAAAGAAACAAAAATATGGGGAAGCTTATGACATGTACAAGCATAAAGCAAATTTAGTTTAGTTTATTTATTTATAGTGTCGTGGACAGTCCCCATCGATGAACTGTCACAAAAACAGTAAATGGTGCAGCTTTAGCCGACATGGCTAATTTCCAGCTGTTGTCCCCGGCCAGATGGTAATAGACACCCTTAAAATTACAATATATCAACAGAATTAGTTATAAGAAAATATATAAAATAAAATAAAAGGAGGAAAGACAAGTAGAATTTAAATAAATATAGAAATAAAAAATCTCTTCCCAGGAACGTATTGATGAACATTTATTTGTATTTTATTGCCTCGCTTCCAGGCTTTCCCACAATGATGTAATGTGTGTGTGTGTGTGTTGTGTGTGTGTGTGTGTGTGTGTGTGTGTGTGTGTGTGTGTGTGTGTGTGTGTGTGTGTGTGTGTGTGTGTGTGTGTGTGTGTGTGTGTGTGTGTGTGTGTGTGTGTGTGTGTGTGTGTGTGTGTGTGTGTGTGTGTGTGTGTGTGTGTGTGTGTGTGTGGATCAGGACAAGTCAGCTGAGTTCTCCCTTGGATCCAGTGTTGGTGTGAGGAATAGTATCTACGCTGTGCTGGTGATGGGAGTCTATGAGATCCTTATGGAGTTCACCTTCATCAAAGCCAACTACAGGTAGCCCCTGGTTCTTCTCTCAGGACGTTCCGTAGCATAATGTTGTTAAAGTGGTGAGTTTGTTGTTTATTTGTGTGCTTGCCTCTGTGTTTCAGTAAAAACCGCTTTGAGGAGCTCATGGAGCTTTTCAACCGCTACCACAAACTGTCTGAGATCCTGAAGGAGAAATCAGGAAAGGGTCGGGTGCCTTCAAACAAAACCCCCCGCAGTTTACTCTCTCTGGGCTTCATATCTACTCTCCTTACTGTGCTCTTCAGGTACATGCGGTTTGATTATCTGTCATTCAATCAAATCACAATTTATGAAATGATGTATAGACCAAAAAAAAAATGGATTTTTATAAATACTGTGACAATGAGGACATTTACTTCTTTCTTTATTCCTTTTCTAGATAATATGCTTAAAATGTATTGAATTGCACTTTGTATAGCATTTATTGAAACGACAGTTGGCCTATAGCTCTTAATGAACTTCTCAGGTAGAAATGCTTTATAAACCCATCAACTGTTTCCCACTCCATAGTAGGATTTACAACACCAACACATTTCAAGAACAAAAAACCATTGTTTGATGAATATTACAAAAATATATTTGTACTTTCAGAGACAGTACTCAGAGCAGAGAGGAGGCTCTGTCAGTTCTTCGCCTAAATGGAGAGTTTGTGCGTTATGCGGTGAACGTAGCGGTTCAGAAGATCCAGCAGCTGGAGGAGAGCGGACACACAGACGGGCCGGACGGACAGAACACAGACAGAACGTTCCGCTTCCTCTGTGACATGACAAGGTCCGGCTCCTTGGCCTTAATCACAGCTCTAGTTACTCCATGTGTTTGTCTGTTTTTTGAGAGGTCTGTCCTTGCATTATCCAGTGTGCTGATGTGGCGCTACACCAACATCCCCAGCGCGGTGGAGGACGGGGGGAAGAAGGAGAAGCGCTCCAGCCTGTCTCTGCTGTGTCTGGAGGGTCTGCTCAGGATCTTCACCACCTGCCAGCAGCGCTTTCCAGACAGGATGGTCCAGCTCCTCTCCACCATGGGTGAGACGAGCACAGAAGCAGTGAATTCAACACTGATTGTTGTTCAGAAAGTCATCACATGTTCTGTTCTGCAGACGTCGCAGAGGATGACTCTGAGCCAGATGATGGCAACGCCACTGAGATGAACTTCTTCTACATCCGACAGTTTCAGGTGCATCCAAACGGAATGGATTTGGTTATTCTCTACATATTTTAAAAGTTACAAACATGTATTTTAGGATTAAGCAGCTAAAGGTCTTGCGTATCCATCGCTTCTTTTAATTGATTAAATGAAACTTCGCTTCATATATATCTTAACTGATTTTACTGTCAGGCATGTCAGGCTAAACATCATTTTCAATGTTAGACGAGGAGTTAGGTTTGCCTGAGATGTTTCAATGTTTGAAATGCAGGGCACTGTTCATGTAGTCTAAATGATGAACCATCCAGATCTCTCAGGTCTTCAGGGACTGGTCAGCTTTCTGTCCCCAGAGTCAGAACTAAACATGGAGAAGCAGCGTTCAGTTATTATGCTCCAAATATCTGGAACAAACTCCCAGAAACCTGCAGGTCCGCTGCAACTCTTACTACTTTTAAATCCAGGCTGAAGACTTTTCTTTTTGTCGCTGCTTTTAATTGAACTATTCACATCTTAAACTGCACTGTAACTTTTATCCATGTATTTTTTCTTTTAATGTTTATTTATTATCTTTTCTTTTTAATGATTGATTTTAAATGCCATTTTCTTAATGTCTTTCATTTTTTGTAAAGGACTTTGAATTGCCTTGTGTTGAAAGGTGCTATATATATAAACTTGCCTTGCCTTGCCTGAAATCCAATGTTCTCTTCCTGTCAACAGAGGGCGCTGTTCACTCAGCTAAGTGGAGGAGAGGAAGAATTTAACAGCAAGGAGGCTCAGCTGCTGGTCAGCATCCTGACTGTGCTCTCCCGCCAGCTGAAGCCCGCCTCCCAACAGGTAGGGGAACCTCTGAAGAGCACTTCATACGAACACCTCTCTAGCACCTTCTCCCCTAACACACGTTTACATCTGCAGTTTGTACAGATGATTACGTGGACTGTAAAGATCTGCAAGGAGACCAGTTTTGGTGAGTGGGGGTGGGTTAATGAATCTTTGCGTACATGCACAGTAAGGGGGGTTCTTCTGAGATCTGTTTCTCTCTTCTAGAGGATTCTGCTTTCTCCAAGGGTCTGCTGTCTCTTCTGTTCAGCCTGCATGTTCTCTACAAGAGTCCTGTGAGCCTGCTGCTGGAGCTCTGCCAGGACATCCACAGCCAGCTGGGGGACATCGATCAGGTACACACACACACACACACACACACACACACACACACACACACACACACACACACACACACACACACACACACACACACACACACACACACACACACACACACACACACACACACACACACACACACACACACCTCTTTCAAAACAATCGCAAGGCCCAGGGTAGCATCAGTGTGTATACTTGAAGAAAAATGATTAAAAGGGATTTTGCTTAAGTCATGTATACAAATGATGCACAATTATGGCATGATATTATGTTAGAGCGAACTTACAATAGAGTCAAATGTCTTAGTTGCACAGTTTAGAACAAAAATCCTTTCTCTGGCTCTCAAGGCTTGCATATTTAGAAACAGCCAGAAAGACAACAGGTTGTGTGAATTAGGAGAAAGGGTGTCGCATCTTCTTCTGAATTGTGAAAATCGATATACATTAAAAATCTGTTCAAAATCCAGTTTTGCTGCTCTAATAGTAATAATATTGAATCCTTGTTTAATTTGAATGCTAACAAGTTGGCTACCATAGGTTTAAAGCATGATGTGAAATAAACGACTACATGATAAATAATTGTATTTGGTAAGCCTGTTTGGGCTGGGCGTACACATTGAAGTGAAGACACGATGTTCTTCTGGGTCAACATGTCACTTTTTGTCCTGCCTTGTTTCTCTGTGCGTTCAGGATGTAGAAGTGGAAAAGCAGTCTCACTTTGCCATAGTCAACATGAAGACTGCGTCCACAGCCACAGTGAGTGTTTTTACTAATCAACCAGAAGCTCCTGGTGTGCTGCGACATCAGTATCTCAGAACGTGTTTGCTCAGCATCTTCATCACTGGAATCTCTCTTCCCAGCTGCTGGTCCTGTCTCAGGTTGACCGAGTGCTTGATGAAGTGGACTGGCTGATTGCCAAAAAGAAAAGCCAGGCGCCCGCTGACACACCGGGTCCTGGTAAGTAAGCTTTTTCGCACAAACTCAGTCGGATTAATGGTGAGAGTTGGGAGAGGACAGGCGTCTCCGTCAGGGAGTGGCACTGAAACTTGTGATGTCCCTGATGTGTAGGGGGGGCCACCCAGACTGCGGGCCAGCAGGATCCCATAGAGAAAGCGGTGACGCTGCAGCTCGGGACCCTTCTGACGGCGCTAAACGAGCTGGTGCAGACCGCCCTGCTGCCTGGCTCATGTACCATCACCCTGCTGAGAGACCTGAGCCGCACCTACACCACCCTCACCACGCTCGTCAAATACGTGCGTGTCCACTCTTTGACCTCAGTATTAATAGATAGATTCATTTTGTCATTGTACAGGTACAACGAAATTACAATAAACTCAAGGTGCCAACACGCGACAATATAAAAACAACAAGACACTATAAAAACAATAAATTGGACTTAAAATAGACATGATGGGGAATATGTACATAAATAAATAATAAATTAAATTGCACGATTCCCCTCGTATTGCACGGAAGGCTTATATAATTTAAATATTAGCAGCGTTTAGTGCATATATGGCCCTGGGAAACTCGGGGGGGGAGTTCACATGCGCCGTGTTATGTATGGCTGCTGCACCTCGCGGGAGCGTGCACAGCATAAAGCCAAAACTCAGACATTTCAATGATTTGTACGGCACAGTTAGGTTTGGTAACGGTATGATTTCCTTTTTGGAGGGCATGCATAACACGGCATAACACCGGAGCCTCGCTGCGGGGAAACGTTGGCGCTGTTCCGAGTTTGTTCTAATCTGTCAAAATGACGGACTGCTTTCAGATTTGTCCGTCGTTGTTAAAAGAAATCCGTCATAGACGGAAAATATTCGGTTAACGCGACCTCTGTGTGGATCCTTGAGGATTTTGTAATGTAGAGTTTGTTGAGTGTGACTTTGAATTTGTCCCAATGTGTTGCTTTAGTACATCCAGGTGTGTGCCAGTCAGCCCGGGGGAGCACTGCCGGCACGCCTCGAGAAGCTGGTGAGTCAGAGGTTTTGTTTATAGTGTTAACGTTATTACTTCAGGTGTCACGGTAATAAAGTGTTCTCTGTGCAGGTGAAACTGTCGGGCTCCCACCTCACGCCACAGTGCTACTCCTTCATCACTTACGCACAGGTACACTTCAGACGGGTCCCTGGCAAAGATCCAGGTTTTCAGGCTCATCGTCACTTCCGTTATTCTGAACTGTTTGAGATTATTTACAGCAACAGGAAGAGCTGATGTGTTTTGTTTTTAGAGTGGAGAAATGAGCGTTGGAGGGGCAGATGACAAGAAGAAAAAGAAAAGAAATGAAGTGAACACTGCTGCTTCTGTAAGGACATTCAACTCGTAACATTTAGTTCCTGATTTATG
This sequence comes from Pseudochaenichthys georgianus, assembly GCF_902827115.2. Classification (NCBI taxonomy): domain Eukaryota; kingdom Metazoa; phylum Chordata; class Actinopteri; order Perciformes; family Channichthyidae; genus Pseudochaenichthys; species Pseudochaenichthys georgianus. The sequence goes on along the minus strand of NC_047508.1, from coordinate 22,789,427 downwards.
TGACTTGATAAGAAAAGCAATACATTCACAATCTAACAGTTTCTTTATTGTATCAAAAACAATATATAGATACAATGAACAACTTAAAACAAACTTCAATTCCTTTTTTTCTCCCTCGGCAGGCAAAACTTCTGCGTGAAACAAAAGCCATTCCTAACGTAATCTTCAGTATAGAACAGTACGAGAAATTCCTCATCACACTTTCAAAAAAATCAAAGGTATGTGAGCTGAAATATACAGCTCCCTGTAAAACAGATCAATGGCTCCTTGAACACTGTTGGTGTGTTGCTACAGGTTCGGCCACTCATGTACAGTGTTTCATCAGCAGCTGTGTATTTCTCTGTTCAGGTCAATCTGATGCAGTACATGAAGTTGAGCACCTCGAGAGATTTCCGCATCAACCCTGCTTCTCTGGACGCAGCTCTGCAGGAGCAGGACGGCAGTCAGGAGGTCAGTGCACTCTGCAGCTACAAACGGGTCTGTCATCCTTACACATTCACACTAATGGTTTCACTCTTCATCCATCTCTTGTAGACCAACGAGTCACAGGAAGCAGAGGAGAAGGAGGAGCCCAAAAAGAAGAAGAGGAAACAGTGAGCTAAGAATCAGCCTCACTGATGTGGAACTTGCGCAGCTGCTGAATGGCTTTAAGTCGTGTGTTTGAGCTGTTCTAACTAACAGGCTTCTCCCACACAGTGCTATCTCCCTCTGTCCAGAGAGCCTCTAGTGATGTCCAGTATTTGGTAGATGTCCAAGGCCTCACCTGTGAAAAGTTTGCACACTTGTATTAACACTCTGGTTATGTTCCTATAGTTAATTTTATATTCAAGAGATGTTTTTTCTAAACCATAGGTACATGTGAATTGTTACTGTCACTTTAAGTAATCCGTTTCCATTATATACAAAGAACAGTTGTGTATATATATACTACATATAGCATTCCCTAAGATGCCCCCACTTGCCTGAACAAAAGAAGTGGATACATGGTGTCCAATGCACATAAATGCATCCCAGAGAGAAACCTAGCTTTGTTTCTAGTGCTCTTGTTTTCTTTGTTATTCTGTTCACTTAAACAGTTGTTTATATTGTATCTTGCATGGCATTTTACCAAGCTACAAATGTTGAAGTATTTTAATGTTATCTGCACAAATTTGTCAAGAAAATTCACAACTCAATTTGTATGCATGACTTTGTAAAAGCAGTGCAAATAAACTGAAAAGGTAAAATGGCATTTTAATAGTTGTTATTTTGGACTAATTCAATAGGCAAAACTTTTTTTTTAAAGATGTTCTAGATTATTTGATATTTAATGTGCTGTTAAAGGTGCACGTGATTCGATTGTTAATTAACCCTTTAGTTTTCTTATGCACATTGTTTGTATCACACATTGGTATAAATGTAGTAAAGGCGATGGTGTGCAGAACTCACCAGGCGCTAGGCCGTATCTTCTCTCAACACCTGTGGGGTTGGAGGGGGTCACACAGTCCATGTTGACCTCCTTCCTCAGACACTGGTCAATGTCGACGGCACTGAAGAAAGCGACTGACTGGGGAAGGTCCTTCATGTCTAACGCATGGGCGAACACGCTCCTGCAGGAGACACAAGCACACACTCAGAAAAGCTACCATGTTATCTGCCTTTTCTATATTGGATATATTCTAACAGGAGGATGAACACCCAGCTGGGAGCAGACCTTGTGAGCAGGTTTGTGATCTGGAGAGCCAGCGCTGCTCGGTGGCGGTCTTCGCTGCAGACCAGGTACCGCACCTCGTCGTGGATGCTGATGCAGAAACGTCCATCGATGTCGTGCTCCTCCAGGAGCCACTTCATGGCCACCAGCATCAGGTGGAGGTAGTCCACCGCTGAGCTCTGCACCACCCAGTTCACTCTGCTGGTGATGAACTGACAAAGCAAATGTGAAAAAAATCTTACTTTAAAAAGGTATATTTTGTTATTCAGATTGTCAATTAGCAGTAGTTATGTTCCTCATCCAGTTAGGGAAAGATACAGGCATTTATATGTTTTTTTTTATACAGTTAATGATTTAAAGATACTTGGCTTTTGACAGTAAAAAGGCAATACATATATTTCATTACAAATCTCAGAAGTTCCACATGAAAAAAGGGGTTTGCCTGCTCACGCTAGTTAAATATCACCATGTGAATTGGATTTATGTTAAAATGTTATCTTTGCCGCTGCCCCACCTCATTCTTCACTGCCTCAGGCTCCAGGGCTCTGCTGATCCTGCAGCCTAGAACCGGAGTGGCTGGCTGGGCTGAATGAGCGATCCTCTCCAGCTCGTTGAACATACTCGACTCCGTACCTCCCGCCCACAGGCGTTTCTCCACCATATCCCACCTCTTCCGCCGAGAGCTGAGGGGTATGAGGAACACAGAAAAAGCAGAGGAATATGGAGAAACGGAGCACTTGGGAGAACATGGAGAACATTTTGAGACAGTGAAAAGGCTCCTGACAAGTGTTAGTGTGATGTTTAACTTGCTCCCTTACCACTGTGAGGCCAGTCTAGTGATCCTTCTTAACTCCTGCAGGGTGACACTGTCTTCTTCCTCCCTCTCCACCTCTATATCCAGTTCATTGACCAGCCACTCACCCTCCTCGGACAATTGGTACCTGACAAAACATCAACACAAACATGAAGCACTAGTGCTCAATTTCATCGCACAAACGTACTAAGAATACAACTTTTACCACAATACAAACTATTGTTGAGCGTACCTGCGTATGCCCTTTGTCAAGGCGTACATCTGCATGGCCTTACTGGCAGCTTCTGTCTGATCGAGCCGGTGGTTGAACTGCATCAGCAGCCTCTCAGCAAAGGGTTGTCCCGCTCCGTAAATGCGTCCGTAGTTGAACACCTTGGCGTGCTCTCGGCTGATGCCCACAGTGTCTGCAGTGCGGCTGTGCAGGTCGGTGCCCTGACTCTTCTTCCCCTGCAGGGTCATCCAGCCGAACGCTGTGCAGCCTGAACCCAGAGAGACACAAGATAAACACATTCTGTCTGTTGAAACTATTACAGATTATACAGATAACAGATTTTCGCAAACCTTAATATGTTGTTAACAGTTCCCCCCCAAATCCCAAATACATATTGTTCCTTTTACCTGCATGTTTACGGTGTGAGTTATCTAGTGATTGAGATAGGGGCTGTCTGGACTTCTCTGCCTTTTCCCTTATAATCAAACCACCAAAAAACATTTAAAATATCTCCTTCCAGAAATCCTGACTAAAGATAATCCACAAACCGTGTTGAGAGCAGTTTCATGTAGGAACTAATATCTTTCTTCCAAACTAAACCCCCCAGCCGTATTACCATCTGCGAGTCCGTACCAAAACAATCTAGATTATTTAATATTGCTACAGGTTACAGAACAAAATATAGAAAGAACTTCAAAAGACTTCAATAGGACAAATCTCACCGTGCATGCCAGCAAAGTGAGCCTCTCCGAGCACAGCAGCGATCCACAACTCTTGAGAATCTACATCTGCTCCCACCAGGTGATATCCAGGGGGCACCTGCACCATGGCCTTCAGCTCACTGCCTACCCGGTCCCGCTGTGGACATGAAATAAACTGTTAATAAGGAACATTCCTCTTCTGGCTGGTAACTGCACCTCAGTTCTTGTGATATCGGCTTTGTCTCTTACCCGTGCGTTACTGGCTGTCAGCCATGTTGGCTCCACGGCTCTGCGTGTGACGGTTCCAGCGGTGACGACCTGAGGTAATATGGCCCCATACTGGCCCTCTTCATTAAACTCTTTGTGTCTTTAGGAGACAGGGAGGTAGTTATAATGAGCAATGACTATTATCCACAATAAGGCGGATTAATAAAGAATATAGATATGCAAGACAAACCTGCTGACAGTACGAGGGAGCTCCCCCTTTCGCAGCCACAGCACCATCTGAGAACTACAAAGACGGCGAAATCATATATTGGCCATCTTTACGACTACAAGATGATTCACTTTATGGTGGAAACTGATAGGTACCTTATGCGTTTATGGGCATTCCTCCAGAAGGACATCATTTTGTTAATCTCCAGAGCTCGTGTAGCGTTGGTTCCACCATGTCCGGCCCTGAGGGTCCCATCCTCCATCTTGGACAGGAAGTCTTTTGAAAAGGGACTGCCAACATTGTTGTGATTTCCATCCTGAAACACATAATTAGTCAGACGATTAAAATAATTCAGTGAAGGGACAATGCGTTGAGCTAGGTTTTCAGGAAGAACAGTGAAACTCTACCTTATGAGGTAATTTGAAAAACCAGCACCCTGGAATATCAACATCGCTGTAGGGACCGTTTCCATGTTGATAATGGCAGTGGCTCTCCTCTGGGACGTTATGTGGATCTTGAAACTGTTGTTGATACAGAATCAAAATGGTGTCATACAAATAATCACAGATGATGTATCATTTCATCACTGCGAGACAAAACATGTGAAGAATAGAAAGAAATACAAGCTGCATGTTAGACCAGATAGTGCCGTTCAATGTCATCAAGGCTATAAAAGGAATGGAAATATAGAAATAAAGTACACCAATGTATTAAAAGTGCTCTTGATACAAAGTCAAAAAAGCCATGACCATTTCACTCACCTTGTTTGTCTTCTTCTCCCCATTTTTCATCATTCTGACTCCATTTTCTTCTGTCAGACTCTCCAAGGAGCCAAACTCCTCCACCTTAAAATTAGATAAAGAAAAACACCTATGCCATCATGTACATTAAACATTACAGAGACCCTGGGCCTGATTGATCATTGATAATGAAGTAGCATTGATACAAAACTAACACCAAGTCGATATAATACACATTTCAGAGCCAAAACACTTGATCCCGTCATTTACATAATTTAAAGGGGACCTATCATGCAAAATGCACTTTTGTACGTCTTTTATACATGAATGTGTCCCCGGTGTGTCAGGGAACTCACCAAGTGTCAGAAAACACAACCCTCTCTCTTTTCCTCCATACCCAAATCTCTAAAAACGGGACTGCAACGGAGCTGATTATTATTTGAATTGTTCTGATGTCAGAAAAGGGGTGCTCCGCCTATATGGGCAACTCTCCACCTATCAGGGGAATGAGAGACCGCTCGAAAGCGCTGGAGACGCTGTAGTACATATGCCAGACCTGTAAGTGGCGCTGTAGTCTGCCAAAAAGCAGAATCAGCCCTTGCAAAAACAGGGCTGTAAAAGAGCGAAATGAGGCATGGCTAAAATGCATGATCTGTTTGTTATTTTGAAAAAAAAACTTCACAGACATGTTTTATATAGGTATGGCCCTACAATATATGTTTCAAATATAGCATGATAGGTCCACTTTAAAGAAAGTAATTGAAAGTCATGCAGCATTGGTAACTAGCTGTTATGGTTGCTCTAATTGATAACAATGTATGTACAGGCATTTTAATGATTATGATTTTAAAGTTATACAACATTTCTCTTTATATGATTTCTAAACAGTGTAATTTTGGATATTTATGAAAAAGACAGCCTTTTTGTCTATACAAGAATGAAGTAATTGTAATATGAGTGTTTGCACCTTGGCCCACACGGTGCTGTCCGTCCACACAAGGTCCTCTGAAGGGTGGCAGTCCTGATACTCAGGCCGTGCTTTGCTGTTCTGCTCACAATACTCTCTGTAAACACTCTCAATAGCTCTGAAAGACAAAACAAAGCTTGAATAAACACACATCCTATGCTAACCACATGTAAAATCTCAATATTAACTAGCTCTTGTCTTGATGATGTAAGCACAGAGTAAGGTACCTGTGAGGGCACACAGGCCCTTCCCCCTCCTCCTCCTCTGACACCAGGTTATCCCTTCGTCCAGGCACCAGGTAGCCCCAGCCATGTTTGTCTGTGTAGTGCAGGGGGAAGCCATCCCAGGTCAGACCCATCAGCTTAGGAGTGACTCTCATCTGTAGACTGATGAGGTTGGCTCCCGGGGACCAGCTGTCCTCCGCAGACATCTTCTCACACAGTTTACGGTACCAGCTGCAGGACACAGTAAGTACCATGTCGGATGAAAGATATTAATTATTTGATGGCTCTGGGTGCTCGTGAGTGACCTTACCCTGGATGTCCAGGCAGATGCTGTCTTCTCTTAGGAAGTTGACTCAATGTGTCTTTCAGCTTCTCCACAGCCAGCCTGCTGGGGCAAGGGCCTTCCGTCTCCTCTTCAGAGGGTGGGCCTGGGTCTAATATCACAAATTAATCATCTGCTCTGTTATTTTTAACCTGGAATTGTTGTTATAGTATTTTAAATCATACTTAAACAGGATCAATGCTTTTACCTTCTTCCAAGTCTGGAAGTGGAGTACCAACTTTTGTTTCTGCTTCCTTTTTGGACTTTTTATTTTTGCTGACTGGTACTTTCTTCACCTTGAACTCCTGTACATCCCACTCAAGATCCCAGAGCCAGGGGTCTTCTTTATATCTAAAACATATATACATTTACAGACAATGTGGCTGTTTTAATACAAAGCATTTTCACTTTATCACATACTTAAAGCCAACACACAGCCAAAACCTGGTAGATGCTCTTCTCACCTGTCATCCTGCAGCAGCTGGCAGGCATCATCCGCTAAAGTCATCAGAGATTTCTTCATCTCTCTCTGTAGCTCTTCGTAAATGTCCTGAGAATCTTCCAGGTAACGCCCCCAGTTTTGATTGACAGGGAGGTAGCTCACACCCATCTCCAGCATCCCTGCGAACGTCACTGGATGAGGGCACCTTAAAAAAGAGATTGCAGTATTATGCAGAATCGCAGACAGCGCAATGTTACAAGCTTTGGATAAAAATCTATATAATAGTGAGTAGAAAACGTTTGCTTGTTGGGATTGACTTACCTCTCCATAAAGAGGGGAAGCTGTTCTGTGAAGACGTGATGTGTGGCGTCGACGTCCATGGCGCAGTACTGCATTAACTCCTGTAGAGGTCAGCAAACCCACATGTATCCGTCTGTTCTTCATGATGCATGCAAATCGTTTCTAGGACTTACTGAAACATTTTGCCTTTGATAGGACATCTGACATAGGATTCGTCGCGAACATCTTACCTGGAAGTTGTTCCTGACATCAGCCATGCTGCCCTTCACAAATATCTCTCTGGCCTCTTTCTTCAGTGGCGATCCTCCCACATACAGGGCATGGACATCGGCCAGGTTGTTAATGCTGCTAATATTAACCCAGTCCCAGGAGCCGATCTGTTACAAAATACATGTCTCAGTGAGTTCTACTAATGACAAATTCCTAGAGATTGCAGGTTTTAACTTAGATATGATGGCACTAACCGCTGGACCTTCCCGTTTCTGTCCAGCTTTTTTAAAGTGTTCCTTGACCTCCTGAAGACCCCTCCTTTTACCCATCTTATTGGCCATCCACAGTGTGCGCTGAAACCCTGTCAGCCCAGAGATGGCCATGTGAAGGCTCATGGTATCCATGAAGCGCACCTTAGAACCCTTTAGGGAAGAAAACACTTTTATGTCATAAACATACTAATGTAACTCATACAACAAGTATCATACAATTGTACAATAGAGATTCATATTGGAGAAGGAAGGGGACAGAGGGTTAGAAAGGTCAGTTGGTAAAGAGTCGAAGATGTAACAATAACAAAAAAACACTGTATGAATACTGACCTTTAGTAAGTATTGCTCCTTAATGAATGTTCTGTCAAAACTGACATTATGGCCTACTATGAGCCTCTCCTTCCACTGACCTCCTGGTGGGCGGGCAGAGTTGATCGATGTCTCCAAGGGGATGAGGTCAGCTAGCGTCAACTGGTTTGACCACGAGTACCGCTCTTCAATCAGACGCTTACTACACCAGGAGTACCTGGCAAGTGAGAAAATGTTTCCATTGCTGTTTAAAAGGCTGTAATTGCATTATTTTGTTATTACATAATAATAATATCAGTAGCATGAAATGGTCCTAAAATGACCATAACATTGTTAATCCCAATTGATTTCTGCGACAATGTATTGTTCAACAACACTAGTTATTGTGACAGGCCTTATAATGCCATTCATTGCTTTTTCTCCCCTTCACATGATCTTTACACTTCTTGTTGTTCCTCACCAGTTAGTGGGAGACATAGCAACAGCCATTGTGGGACACCTTCCCTCCGCCATGCACACCTCCACATCAAACACCAGTGCAGTCTCCTCTGGGAAATCAACCTTCTGACTCTCCCCATCTGGCCCATAGCGTGTCCAGCCGACCTCCCAGCTCCACACCTGAGGCATGGCAGGGATCTCCGCCAGCTGCAGCTCGGTGGCCGCCTCAAGGTAGGGTAGATTTTGCTTCTGGGCCAAGATTCGAAAGTGCTCGTCAATATTGTTGCCATACATTTGGGGAAGCTTCAGCTCCACTTCAGGCAGCATTGAAGTTTCCTTCCCCCACAGCTGATGTTTCTGCAGGTGCCTGATGCTGCGCTCCACTTCCTCCTCTCTGTACTCTGGTTCCTGCCCTCGGAAGATCTGGTCATGGAGGTTCTTTGACAGCATCTGAATGTTCAGGGGGTTCATGCGGTTCTCCGTGGACTCCTCGCCCTGAAGAGAATGAGGCTTGAAGGAGAAGAGGCAGCGTTGACATCTCCATTGTAGAGGGATGAGAGTCCTCTGCAGAGGAGAGCGCAACACATGCAGCATCACCTCATGAGAACTTCACACTAGAGCTGCAAGACATAGAGACAACATCAAATCAAGTTTTATTTATATAGCACATTTATAAACGATTTTTGGTCGAGCCAAAGTGCTGTACATATAAGAAAAATAGCCTACAGTAGTGACACTTTACAGCTAATACAACAGCACAGATTGTTCAGAATATCAGTATGAGAAAAAACATCAATGTTATGTCATGATACAATTTATCCCAGGTTTGTCTCACATGTAATGTAATGATAGCCACAAACTGGGAATAGATACAGCTATACTAAGGTACTAAATAGTAGGGATACCGATTTGAAAAAAATATATTATTTGATCATGTATTGTGAGTGTACTATTGTACAAAGGCTGTAAATGTCTTGGTCAAACAACACGGTTACAGATATTTCACTCAAATTAAGCTAACTTCTAGTCATTTGCAATAGAGCCTGTTTAACCAGGTGTGTTGAATGAACATGCTTATCACACAACTTTTACATTAACGCTAGATATACGTGTACTGGAAACCTGGACTAAACGCTAGCTACTGTAGGATAGTTACACACGCAGAAACACAGACACTTTGCTTTTCTTATTTGGTTTAATCAACTGAAGTTAACCCCAACCTGCTAACCTATATTTACAAGCATTAAACCCATGCCCCAAGGGTACTGGTGCTAGTTTTCTGAGCAGCCAAACAACATAAAAGCTGTTATATCCTGCACTAGCCAGTGTTTTAGCTAGACTATCGTGAAATAAAGAATAGCAAACTCACCCGATATGTGCTATGAGGTATAATGTTAAAGTTATCAACCATAATATGTTTAAAAAGTTCCACAACACATGAGGTTGTAAACTAGCATGGTCCAACCAGAGCCATGTAATAGAATTCGGTAGTATAAGAAACGGAGCCTACCAGCGACCCCAAGCGGTCCGGATGACTGCATTGGTTTTACTATAACAAACAAATAATATGAATAACAGCATTGTTGGACGTGCAACAGATTTGTACACTAATTGATTATTCACAACTCAACATTATCATAACTATCATCATGACATTTGTAATTCTTTATATACAAATTGTAAACGGTTCCAACATGGACACAGCGTGGCCGCGTGGCCTAATGGATAAGGCGTCTGACTTCGAATCAGAAGATTGCAGGTTCGAGTCCTGCCGCGGTCGCATTTTTGTAATATTGTGATTAGGATGACTATGTTTCGTCACAGTGTTCCCTTCAGAAAAAAGGCATACTGTTGACATAAAGCTGATTTAACTGCTACGCAATTGACACAATTGTGGTTGCAAATTCAGCGCATTATTGTATTTGATGTGGATGTAATAACTGAGGAGGCAGTGTGTTGGTGTCGGTCTTATTTCACTGTAACACCTGGCTTTATTCAAGCCCCAGCTAGCCTACGCTTTGCCCCAAAGGTACTTCGCTTTGAATTACACATCTATGACCATGCATATTGGTATTTCCTGTCTAGCTCTAGATGTGTTGTGTTTGTCTGTATTGTATAAGATAGGATGATTTCATTCTGTTGTGTTTTGTCATTGCTTGTCAGAGGATGGCGGATGACACGGAGGATGTGGAGCTGGACTTTGCTGCTGACGAGCAGGAGAGGGCGCGGAGAAGCGCAGTCATAAGGTGCGCTGCAGGGGATGTTTACTATATGGCTTCATTCACTTATTTGTTTTGCACACAGTATGCTACTGTTTACAATGTGTTAACTACATAGCTATCTAGTACATTAGCCTGATGTGTGGCACATTTGTTGTGTTAGCCTTTTACAATTTGATTCAAAGGCAACCAGTCTTAGTAAAAGGTCCATCTTTGCTGTAAGCTGCAAGACAAATTGTCTCTGCTAGCTTCAATTCTGTCATTGGCATGTGTATACAGGATCTTCATCGTTTCTCATCCTGAACCTTCTTTTCAGACACCCCCTTGCCTCCTTTTTCCACCTGTTCTTCCGGGTGGTTGCCATTGTTGCCTATCTTCTCAGTGACTGGATCAGCGAGAACTTTGCATCTTGTTTTGTGCTAATCATCACTCTGCTCTCTTTTGACTTCTGGTCTGTTAAGGTGAGAGGTTGTGCAGGTCAGCTGCTAATTAATTCCCCTATTTTCCCTATGCCTAACCCCTTCCTTGTCCTCTTGTGCCCTTCAGTACTGTTTAATCCCCTGCTTTCACCTCTCTGGTTTTGATTCCTCACATTTGTCTTGTGTTTCAGAATGTGACTGGCAGGCTGCTGGTCGGCCTGCGCTGGTGGAATCAGATTGACGACGATGGGAAAAGCCTCTGGGTGTTTGAAGCCAAAAAAGTAAGATATTGTGTGCCATTTTGAATGCAGAAAAGCATTTAGGTTTTACACATTTGAACATTTCAATGTATGTGTGCAGGCCTCCCGCGGCAATAACATAGGGACAGAAGCAGAGGCCAGGATATTTTGGCTGGGTCTCATCATCTGCCCTCTCATATGGATATGTTTCTTCTTCACCTCCCTGTTCTCCCTGAAGATTAAATGGCTGGTGAGACACAGGTTGCTTGTGTGCATGCCCTGCATAGAAGCACATCACATAATGCCCCTCTTTAAATTCATCATCGTCTGTCTTCCCCAGTCACTTGTGGTAGCTAGTATTTCTCTCCAAGCGGCCAATCTCTATGGTTACCTCCGCTGCAAGGCAGTGGGAGAGGATGGCCAGCATGCAGACTCTTTCACGGGGCAGCACCTCCTGCAGCGTGTGAGTGGCTGACTGCAACATTTAACATGAACATTTTCAACATCTCAAAGCTTATTAAAAATGAACATAAACTCACTAATAATGTATCCTCTTCCAGCCAGACATCATCTTTGGAATACTGTGAAGATTACCTCGGTCCGTAAAGCCACTCTGCTGTGTTTGTGTGTGTTTAAATGTGTGTGTCTTTGAGTGTGTTAGCGAGTGGGAGAAAGAGATAGATAGATGAGAGTTGCCTCATCTCCAAAGTTCCCATTGCATACTTGAATGGCTGTGTGCCTTGTGCATGCCTTATGCAGCTGACTGTTCACTTCACATGATGCCCATGGATCAGTCTGGCAATTATGTCAATAAAAGAAAGTGCATTTTAAAATACGTTCCTACTTTATTGTTGGTTGTTCACATATTTGCAAAATGATTGCAAAGAAGTACAACATCATGTAATACAACTGCTCAGATTAACAATTATTATTCATACATCATTTGAAATCATATAGGCTCAGTTCATTTAAACATTTTTTATTCAGTTAATAAAATGTAGTTATTAGTATACATGTAATGTATTAATGCAGATTATACTATCTAACTCAAAAGTATTTTTAATTCCGAAAATAATCTGGTGGGGAAAATTGGCTGCTTTGTTGATCAAGACAATTCCAAAACCTCCAGAAATGTTTCTGCTTAGTGGTCAAACCATTAACAAGAATAACTGTTAGCTAATGTATTGGAGCCTATCTCTAAACTGGAATGCTGTCTCATAAATAATCCGACCATATCAATTCTCTGAACCAATTAGCTCTTTTTGTCTCATTAAAATTAAATATTAGCGTAGCAGCGTTGTGCCGTAACTATTTGCAGCTATAAGCCATGGAATTACTTGTATCCATTTTCATTTTTGTTTCACTGTGGTTTCTACACGTTTTAAACTTTTTTTTTGTCCTGACCGTCCAGATTTGGAGGGAAATGTTTATACTTGGCCGTGGCCCCAGAGACTATTAAATAGCGTGGCCCCCGTGATCTCAAGCCACATACTAGCTAGCTTGACCTCAAAGATCTTTTATTTGTCGAGAAAACTCAGCTGCCTGCCTCTAGCCGTTAGATGCCCTGTGAGTTGCATAAAGGGCGGAAATTCATCTATTGAGCTGACTTTTCTAAACTTAAAAGAGCCTATTGTACTATATGCTATAGGCTACAGAGTATTTTCCAGTGAATAAAATATCGATCACAGGTAGCAACATTTGCATGCCTCTGTTACCAGATGTTTTTTTAATTGTATTATCATTACATTGGATTGAGCCTAAGTGGATACTTTGGAAGTTGCAAATCTTACTTTACCTGCATAACAAGGCAGATGGGCAACATTAGAACAATTACTTTGCTCATGTAAATCATATTCAATCACTTTTCTGAGAAAATGTCAAGCAAGCTCAATATTGAACATGTGAACAAACTGCAGAGGCACTATAAGACTTGTGTAAGATTTTAAATATATTCCTTATAGATAAGATAAGATAAAACTTTATTTATCCCGAATGAAATTGTTGTGCCAGAGTAACACAAATGCAATAAACACAGCAGCACAACAGCAAAACTACACTAAAAGTGCAATAAAAAGAGCAATTACACATCTACAGAAAACATGAAACATAGAAACATAGATGGTCACACAATCAATGCAATTATTAGCAGTATTTAGTAGTAGTAGTAGTAGTAGTAGTAGTAGTAGTAGTAGTAGTAGTAGTAGTAGTAGTAGTAGTAGTAGTAGTAGTAGTAGTAGTAGTAGTAGTAGTAGTAGTAGTAGTAGTAGTAGTAATAGTATTGGTGTTGAAGAAATTGCAAAAATATTTAGAAAACTGTGAGGAGTGAGACGTCTTGTTGACGCATTCTTTGGTGCTCTGTGATTGGTCAATACGCCGCCCTGGCATGACGTCAGTGCGGAGCGAGTAGAGGGAGCGCGCAGCCCTGAGGAGAGGCAGAAGCTGGAGGATTGAGGATGAAACCGGACTCACCTGAGAGCAGCTCTCCACAAGGGCCCGATGTAAACGCAGAGAAAACCATCAGGAAAATTCATAACGACCTAAAGTTTAGGACATTTCTCTCCAGAGTCTGCTTTGCGTCTCAAACAGGTAAGACACGCGCATTGAAATACACATTAGGCTATTTTTAACGTATATTTTAACGTGCTTTCAACCTGCTGTCTTGCCGTGTCCATGTGTCATTTATGCGGAACATTTAGGGGCACATGACATGCATGTTTAGTTTACCTTTTGTTTGTGTTTTAACGTGATGGCATAATATTCAACCACCACCACAAACGCCCTTGATTTTCATTTAAAATGAGGGTACGTTGTTGGTCCCCAAACAGACAAAACCCCTTGTTCTTCAAAGTGCTAGAATATTACACCACGCTCCTCGTTCATTATAATGACCAGTAACAAATTGGTTTCTGTAATAGCTTTTGGGGATAATCCTAGTGGTGTGAAATAGTCTAGTTTTAGCAGAAGTAGGCCAATTGCAACTCTCATTAAAAGTAGGGGATTCTTTGCCCCGGGAACACCCAATTAATTAAGCTTATTTTAACCCAGCTCCATTCAAGTAGATTGTTTTAAAGACTCAGCTGTGAATCTCGGCATCAGTCAATCTGCTGCATCAAAGAAACGCTTCTTTATAACGCTGTCTCGGGTTCATGGTCATGCGATCGTACAGACTTTTCAGGCAACATATTCTGCCGTTTTATCTTCTATTATACCTGTTTACATGTATAGTTACAGGTTTTAAGTTTTAAAGGCTATATTTATGATTTTATAACAATTAGTCAGGGTGTGAAATAGCACAAATCATTCATTCTTTCCAGATAGTCTTAATGTGGCCTTACATTAAAAACACCTCGTGTAAAAGTAAACATTGTTAGATAACAGATCTGCAGAATACAGCCTACGAATTGTATGTAGGCTATGAGTATACCTGAAGGTAATATTTTTGAATGCATCTGAGCACGTGAAATGTGACCTGGTTGTATTTCAATTTGGTCCTTTGCCAGTTTAAACTAGATTATTAAAGTCTCTCCGGGGTTTATATGAATATAAATAATAAGTTTCACATATGACTCTTTGTAAATGATGAAAAGGCTACAATATCCGATTTCTTATGGAAATAAATGGGATGTTAATTGCAATAAATGCTAATGCAGGGGCCTCCCACACATTGACTTCGGCCTATACAAATTCTTGTTTTTATTTTCATACCAAAGCCTAAAGTAATCATTTTATATTTTTGAAGGAGGCTGTTCAAAGCTACAATTCAACCAACAATTGAAACTATTAAGAATTACCTCACTAAGACATTAAACAGGCCTTCTACGAGACACGTTATTCATCACAGGAATATTTGACGGCAGGTTGATTTAGTTTGTCTTCTTTAACCAACACAATATGTGTTAGCCTACATTTTAACAAATGTGATCCAACTATTTTCCTCGTTTTGTTCAATTCTGCTATTCTCCGTGCGTAATTTAAAAAAACTGCTTACGTGTGTTTTGAAATATTTAAGGCCTTCTAATCCATTTCCATCCTCCTTCCAGATCAAATCAGCATGACGTCGGGGTACAGAACGAGATTGTGAGGGGCTCTGTTTCTGTCTTTGGTTATCTAGCTGTATGAGTTTTAAATACAGCATAAAGCTAGATAACCGAAAGTAGAAACGACTTCCATAACGTTGAGTTTATTCCCGAAAAAAAGAGGACTCCTCAGGCTTTCAACTCATGAAGGTAAGGAAATAGTTTTGCTTTGAGGTTTTTGATAAAAACGTCAATAGCCTATATAAATAGCATAATACTGTCTTTAAACGTTTTATAATAAACTTTGATGGCAGATTAATGGTTTGCAAAGCCATATCCTTGCAGTACTTTAAAAAAAAAAATCTGTTTATTGTATAAGTCACCTCTTACATGAGTAAGGGTTCTTTTTAAGTAAAACAAAAATCTAATATATGTAGAGAAAATATGCCCCAAAAAAAACGCAGATTCAAATGTTTTACTTTTTTTGTTACAGTCAATAACTGGCCCTGTTGGGGGGGCTCTCCATTCAGACCCCTGCAGCATGGTGCTGAATATTAAACAGGGCGCTCGATGGGTGAAGGGGAATAACTTCGAATGTAACTCCAAAACCTACTTCATTTTTAAAAAAAAAGATTTTTAGGAAAAGAGTGAATAACATTTATTTTAAATGCACAAGGTCAATGTTGGGTCTCAATACGCTTTCTTTCACATCAGACAATTTGACTTGTCATATTACAAAAAGCACGGGTTTAATTCATAAGATTAACGGTGGCTCTGTTCTATTTAAATGCTCCAGAAAGTCATGATGGTTACAACAGAACCCTGAAACTGAAGCAGAGAAATGGGATTCAGCCATCATTCATTCTATTATTTACACCTGGGCTTTTTCCATTGTGACACTTGACAAGTGTCTTCTGAAAAAGGCCGACCACATCTCAGAGTGTTTATTCTCACCCTCCTGCTCACCTGCAGTAAGTGAAAAACAGTAAAGCTACAGTCCTCCAGGATTTCTCTCATCTCTCGAGGTTCCTGCTTAGGGACTCACACAGTGCTGCAAAGACAATATTTATATGTTTAGAAAGCAGATCCTCCTATATTCATCATTGTAAAGCATACTGCTTTATTTATAAGGAGATTTTTCAATTTATGATGCATATAAATGTCACCTTTTTGTTCAAAAGAAAGGGAAGGCTACTGCTTTGTCCAGGTACTAATGGCTCTAAGACTGCTAATGATGCAGTTGAGTGGTGTAGCTACCTACACACACAGGGTTAAGAAAAACACTTGGCGTCTGTATTTAAAGCTGTAGCTAATCTTGGAGCCTTTGGGATACATTGTGTTTTGCCTCAATGGGAAGGCCAAGGCCATGCTGTAGACAGGAGATGAACTTTTTAACTTGGTACTTGAGCACTGAGCAGTGCATACGCTCAGCCCGGAGAATGCCACTAAAGCCTAAAGAGCACGAAAGTAAGATGAGTTTTCATTCACTCTCTTAACTACCTATTGCAGTACAGCTCACTGTCAAACCGGGCTAATTGCTTCGTTTCACAGCGAGATATTGGATATGTGAAAAGGCCGTGGTCCGAGTCTTTGCCTGTTATAGGTAGTGTGTCAGCATGGTGCGCCTCCTTAATGAATGGGAGTAGAAACACTTGAAGCTTTATTTATGGGATGGTCCAAAGCCATTCTTGTTCCACCCTGTGTACATGTATAATGCAAATGTTTCTTTTTGTGCTGTTATTGTAAAAACACTTACGCTCACACAAAAACAAGGGTGCTGCACTGTGAATTGAAGAGCTAGTTAGAGATGTAAAAGTTGTATTAACTTCTTACTACTACTCAGTACTCAAATAAAGTACTGCTGGTGTAAATGAAGAAAGAAAGCTGTGTTTAGCTATACTGAAAAGTCAAAGTGCTGACTGTTCTTTTCATGTTTTATTCCTCTGTTTTCTCTCCTCCATCTGCTCTTGCTACAGACTTCCGATTAAAATCATTGAATGAACGCTGTTTCCTGAAAAGAGGGCAAACCATCGTTAAAAGAAAACGAGGAGAGAGAAAAAACGGTTGGGCCGGAATTGCCACCTCCTCCTCTCCCCTCCCCCACTCTCACCCTTTTTGCCCAAGAGCCTCTAATGCCATCTGCACTGCCAACGGGGGACACTTTGCCCGTGCCAGGAGGCGGACAAAGAGCCTGCCGGATCCCTGGAGTATGGGCGTGCTCAGAGGAGCCATCTTAAGAAACGTTGCCGCGAAACCTAAAATGGCTGGGCTGGCATACGAGGTGAGCTGCATTATGGTTTTCTGTTGGGTACCAGTGGTGATGATGGTGGTGGGCAGGAGGTGGGGGTGTGATTGTGTGATGGGGGAAGGGGGCAGGAGGAAGGACGAGGGAAAGAAGAAGAGTTTCCCATTTCCTCCCCAGTCACACATGGCCTCTCCCTTCTCTCTTCTATCTTCTGCTCCTGCTAATTAGCAGTTAAGGGGTGATGTGAAGGGGGAGGTGGGTGAGGAAGGGTGGTAGTTTGTGGTGGGAAAGGGGGAGGGGGGGCTAGGTAGCAAACAAAATTAATGAGCTGGCACTGGTTGAAGGAAAGCTGCCATCCTCTCTCGTCATGGTGCTTCTTTACTCCCCAATGCACACCAAGCAGCGCTGTATGTCGTGTTTCCACGTGGCAAACCATGGAGATTCATCCAAAAAAATGCTTTTATTATTAGATTCACATTAGGATATTTAGTACAGCATCTTAACTATCTAAGTTTGAAGAACCCCTTTGGGTTAATTCTGTCGAGGAGAGGATACCCGGAGGATTCCTATTCATGGAAAAGCATTATTGTTTTTGAAAGAAGAATCATTACAATCTCTGATTATGTTTATGACTAAGATATTTGCTCACAAAGCAGTTCCTCGTGTGCTAATTTCCGCACTGAAAATCAGCAGTTTACTATATTTATATAATGGTGTTCATCAGAGCCATCTAAATGGCTTTTTAAAAAACACTTTAAATACTGGTTATATGCTTGGGCTTGTGTTTTCTTATGCATTCAGTCCTTAACATTTTATATTCATTATAACTCTGTTTAAAAGCAATACATTCCAATGCTGCACACGTGAACTTTTACACACACAGACTAAAAATGTCAAACATCACGGATGTAAACATTTCCCATTCTTCCAAAATCTGCCAGCCACTGCCAAATATCAAAGCTCCAATTCTACACCACTACTATCCCTGTAACCGCTCTTTCACACACACACACACACACACACACACACACACACACACACACACACACACACACACACACACACACACACACACACACACACACACACACACACACACACACACACACACACACACACACACACACACACACACACACACACACACACACACACACACACACACACACAGAACCTGGGAACGCTGTTAATCTGGAGCTGCTCTGTAACCCTGGTGGCTCTGTCTGCAACCTGAAGCAGAAAAAAGAGACACGTGAGTATGTGTGTCCAGGGCCAACATGTGCAGCTGCAGTGCCTGTGTGTTAATGAACAGTGCCGTGCGTTTTCACATTATCATTCAGCCCCGCTCTCTCGCTCTTTCCCCTCTCAATAGCTGTTTAGTCCCCCATCCCCACCCCCACCTCCGCCCTCCGTAAGGGCCTGCGTTCCCACCATTGTGGGAGCTGGTGCTGCGGCAGGCCTGTGCTGGGGGGCAGGGTGGGAACGGCCCTCCAGACTAGACATGAGCAGATGCCTGAGACATTAGACTGTCGTGCGGATCACCGGGGTCGGGTGAGCCGCTGAGTTTTAATGTGTGAGCAAGTGTATGTGTGTTTGATATGTGTGTGATGGGGGGTGGTAGTCCAGGCCCTGGAGTGCCACCTGACTGTTCATTAGTCTATTCAGCCTCCTCTGCATGTCTGAAAGGCATGTAGATGCTGTTCTGAGAAGCATTCACTGGCATTAGAGATGCATTCATACATGATATGCATATAGATGCTCAGGCCTGTCACACAGCGGATCATGCCTTAACATTAGATTCTATCAAACACGTAAGGCAAAGACTTATCAGCACCACAAAGGTGTATTTTCTTCACATTTTACACAGGGAAAACCTGATTTTATTTTACCCAGTGGGCCCATCATCCACCAGGTACTTCTTTATCTATGCTCAATTTAGCAGCTGGATATGATTTGTCCTTCCTGCAAACACAATCTACATATTTGTATCTCTGTCACGTGGTAAGAAAAGACAGCCATCGTGAAAATCTCCCACGACAGTTGTGTATCACCGAGAATGACTCAGCTGAGGCGATGGGTGTGCCTAACAAGCTGAATGATGTAACCCCGTGGATAATGATTATTAATGATCCTCATACTGTACATGTGCCTCCACACTATATGTAAGGCATGCTCAGCCCACATGTCAGAAGATTATTCCCTCTTTTTATTCATATAAAAGACTCAGAACTGTCTTTATAATTGCATTTGCGCTGCTCCTCTGTGATATACTGTAGAGCGCACAGCTTCAGGCAGATTTGTCAGAAGGGAGAAAGCAAGGTGAAGCAGAGAAATTAATCTTGGAGGTACTGTAGCTTGCTATGCTACGTTTCTGTTGAAGAAAACAAAGGGGCAAGGGGGTGAAAATGAAGTCAAACTACAGATTGGCTTGTCAAGAAAGGGTTAAAGACGGTGGAGACAAATACTATACGTGTATGTAAAGGAGGCACGAGAGGCAGGTGTAGCACACGGGCAGCCATGTTTGAGTCACCAGTGTTACCTCTGCGTTTGCTGAGCATCTGTCAGCTTGTGCATTGCCATGCTATGCTAAATATACAGCCTGAAAGGTGTGTGTGTGTGTGTGTGTGTGTGTGTGTGTGTGTGTGTGTGTGTGTGTGTGTGTGTGTGTGTGTGTGTGTGTGTGTGTGTGTGTGTGTGTGTGTGTGTGTGTGTGTGTGTGTGTGTGTGTGTGTGTGTGTGTGTGTGTGTGTGTGTGTGTGTGTGTGTGTGTGTGTGTGTGTGTGTGGAGGTCGGTCTGCAACTGTATGTGATAGCTGCGGCAGTCGACAGAGACAGCGTGGTCAAAGAGAGGCGGTGACTGAAGGAAATCCGTTACTAAATTACTAAATTACTATTTATAGTATTTGGAGGATGTAAAATGAGACACATGCACACAGACTTTCCCGGATCTTTAATTCTGATGCAATACGAAGGTTGACATCACATTAAATCAATTCAAATATCAAGATGAGCTTAATGTGATGTTGTGTTCTTCATAAACACTTTGGTGAAACTGATTAAGAGTCTGGTTTTAATCTGCTCTGAAACAGACAATAGTTTTCCATCAAGATTGTCTGGACAGTGAGGTCAGCAGCTTTGACTCCCTGTCAGGAGGATTTAGGATGTAGACGTCCCTGAGTTTCCCTCTGCACGCTACAGACACAGTGACTTAGTGATACATTCTTCAATATCTTCTTATACCTTGAAAACTGACAGAGAAATGTTTTTCCACTCCAGAAAATAGATGATTACTTTCCTTTGCTTCTTCCCTTTCTCCTCTGTTATTCATTATGAGCTATGCATTCCTTTTTACCATGTGAGATTTTCAGCACAAGGTAATTATTATGTGTGACATGATAAAGTGACAGTCGCCGCCACCCAGTTTAAATTCTGTGCTGGTGAAGCAGCGTAGCCATAGTAGATACAAATGTTAATACTATATAGCTCCTGGGTTACCTCTTAGGACCCTCCTCACTATGTGTAGACTCTATTAATGTTTTAACGGCTCTGCTGTGATGGATAAAGCCCGGCTCACCCGCCGCCCATAGTGTTGGCTGGAGTCCAATGTGGGTCAAGCGAGGCTCATCTGGTGTGTTTTAATGCAACTTTGTCCGAGACTAATCTAGCACAAAGCCTGACATTAAGTATCTTAGAGGAAGATGGAGAGAAGTTTCGACATCCCAGGCTTTTCAGATTACGTCTGTTGGCTGTGGTGTCCCTGAGTAGGGGTCCTGTATGCTCCAATGAAAGTAGAGGAGAATTAGGTGACTTAGCCTTTAATACAGCAGCCTTTGTAATCACATCAGGAGAAGATGAGAATGAGGAGTATTAAGGGGAATCCTTGGTGTGACCTCATTTGTACTCCTTTCCTTATTCTCCTGGTACAGTACATGCATTGGATACGAGGGTGGAAAGAGGAGAAAAGTTGGAATAAAGTCGATGATACACTGAAAAAACTGAAACGTTGACTTAAATCAAATGTATTATGTATATTAGGTTCAACTTAATATTATGGCTTCAACTAACTTAATACAGTTAAGTGAAATAGTTGACATAATACATTTAATTAAAGTCAATGCTTCAGGTTTTTTCAGTGTATACGACTCCATCACGCAGTCAGAAATTAAGTTCAAGTTCATGGGTGCAGCAGCTCTGTCTGTGGCCACCCTGGAGGAGGAGGAGGAGGAGGAGGAGGAGGAGGAGGAGGAGGAGGAGGAGGAGGAGGAGGAGGAGGAGGAGGAGGAGGAGGAGGAGGTGGTGGATGGAGGTACATAGCCTTTGACCTCTGTTAGGGTTGCTATGGGAAAGAGGCCGGCCGGCTCAGTAATGTTCGACTGAAAAGGCCGAACTGTCAGAGCCGTCCAGCAGACGTCAACCCCCCACCACACACACACACACGCACACACACACACACACACACACACACACACACACACACACACACA
Source organism: Pseudochaenichthys georgianus (assembly GCF_902827115.2). Taxonomy (NCBI): domain Eukaryota; kingdom Metazoa; phylum Chordata; class Actinopteri; order Perciformes; family Channichthyidae; genus Pseudochaenichthys; species Pseudochaenichthys georgianus. The sequence goes on along the minus strand of NC_047508.1, from coordinate 22,767,729 downwards.
CACACACACACACACACACACACACACACACACACACACACAGACTCAAACCCTTTCACACATGCTCACAGATGGCACGGGCCAGCTTGGGAATGTTAGCTGCGAGAGAACGCTTTATGTTCATCAGACACCATTATAATTCATCCAGCCGTTAAAGTGACACATTACCAGTCTGCACCTCTTCCTCAGTTCAGACCCACTATTGTGTTAAACCATTTGTGTCTCATTTTTCAACCTCATCCAACACATCTCAACACCCATTGTGTGTGTGTTGGCGCTCTTGACTTGTGGGCTTAGAAAACACTATTGACAAATAGTATGGTTAAACAACTCTTGTCAGAAAAAACCCTTTACCACAAAAAAGATTCGCAAATAAATTATAACTCTAGTCTTAAACTAGACTAGATTGTTCTGTGTCCCACACCTACACTTTCGTGTCTTATTTTCTGTTATCCATCTGTCTGGATAAACTGCATGTATAGACATATATATGAATAATCAGTTTTATCCGTAAGTTACAGAATATATTTCTGTCTGCTTATTTCCAAATTGCCAGTATTTGATGCTTTAGTGACTGCATGTCGGAGAGGGCATGCAAATCCAGTGATTGTAACATGTGCATGTTTCCATGCCCTGTCTGTAAATGTGTGCAAGTGTGTCCTCATTTAAGGTTGCATTCATTAAGGGGAGGGGTCTCGGGAATAAAAGAGTGTGTATTTGCATACGCTGCATGCTGTCTGCAGAGAGGGAGCAGTCAAAAAAAGATATCAGAGGTGGACAAAGAGAACGAGGACAAATCCTTCATTGTGGGGTTGGTGGGAGTAAAGGCTCGTCTGAATTGGGGAGTGGGTGAAAATTGACAGAGAAAGAGTTGGGGCTGGTTCCCTGTGGGGATAAAAGCCTTAAGATCCCCCCATGCACACAGCCTGAAAATGGGAGAGAAGAACAACACGCAGAGAGTAGGGGCCTGTTTCTACAGGGCATGAAAAGGAAGTTTGTTTTTCTGAAACACTGTGTACAATTTCTGATGTACAGAACTAAAAACAAATGCACAACAACACATTCTGTGTTGTCAAAAAATACACGTCAGCATTTTCAAATAGCCAAACTAAAGTTTTCAGAATCATTATTACCGTTTTCATACTGGGTGATAGACACATCTCAATATATTCAGTGTTTATGCAGTACTTTAGAAAGCTTTTTTTTTTGCAAGTACTTTATAATCTCTGAAATGCTTTACGGATTAATATTTAGATTTTATTGTGAATGTTTTTTGTTCTCGTTGTTAATGAAGTTACATTGTCAATACTGTCTGCTCCTAGAAACATGTATTATTGTTGTGGAAAACAAATCTTTGTCCTCTTGCTAATAATTCCCTTTTATGTTTTTCCGCAGGATGGGACAGGACCTGCACGCCTTTCTTTATGAACCTGCTGTTGGACCTTGTGGACCAAATGCAAAGATGATGTCAGCAGAGACACAATATGATGTCAGATATTCAGCCGCCCAAAGGGGAGAGTCTTACGAGATGTTAAAGAACCGTATGCCTAAAATGCACAACTAATGCTTGCTATGCATATAAATACCATGATTTCATGTCTATCAACTCATCATGATTACCTATTATTTTCAAAGTTGCAAATAAAAAAAACTTTAAATGTTCTACTTGCTTCTCACTATCATTATGGGCATGTTAATGTTTTAATTAATCATATGAATTAATTGTTCTAATGAAATGATATTAACACATTCTTGTCATTTTAAATGGTTTATTGTTTGTATGATTTTGAATACAAATAATGAACATATATTTGATTGTCTTGTTTTTGGGCAAAAGGGTGTTTTATTTCAGTGATCGAAATAGGAAACATCAGTTATTACAATGAAATATTATACTGCTGAGTTTGTAAATATATGTGTTTTGAACAAATAATTTTTACAACAGCATTATAGTCTTTAATCTTTAATAAAATATATTCCAATCGATATATAATAGACAATGTTTTAAAGAGTCATGTGTGCAGGACATTTTCTAAATCACATTTTAATGTGTGTGAAGATCGTATTTGAGTGACCTCACATTAAGTTTTAATTAGGAGGAGCAGACAGAGGGACGTGTGCTGAATCAGTGTGGGAAAGAAAAGCTCATCAGCCACACAACTCAGTGGACAAAATGACCCTGCCCACTAATAAAAGATATAAGATTTCGTTTATTCCCCTCATATTTTATTCACCATGAACATTTCAACAGACACATTTTTAAAGCATGATACAATCACATTTTGCAGATTTTCACTGCAAAAAATGAAGGTCTAAAAAAAGAAAGGAGAATTGTATAATCTGGATAAAACCACTGTGTTGTTTAGTGTAAATTCTTATCTACTACTGCCCACCATGGGACGATTAATCAGGTTTGAGGATTACAGGCCTTCCTGGTGTCAGTCGGACCTCAATCAGTGTCCGACTGATCTGTGACCGGAGTCAAACAACAGATGGACACTCGCAGGGTAAACAAGGGATTATTTGTGTATATCTGGAAACAAGAAAAACCGCTTTAAAAACAAACCAGTCTACATTATTTACAGCTGAGTGCGGGATTAAGCCTCTTTTTGAAAATTAACTAAGTTTGCATAAGTAACAGAGAAGACCGAAACGTATAAGGGACAGCTTTGTGTTTTCAATTAAATATTCTATGCATTATAATTAAGGTTATTTTCAAACAATGAAACAGTTTAGTATCAGGTCTATAGTTAAAACCTTTCATTACATTATATAATCAAATTAAATGCTGAATGTATGAGTCGCAGCTACAAACTCTAGATATGCCAACATTCATTTTACACAGGGAAAAAAACAAACACTTTTGCATTTGAAATGAATAAAGGGTAAAAACATCTCTTTAAGTGAGATTAAGATAAAAGGGACTTTACTCATTTAAGTAATTGCAGCAGCTCACAAATAAAGGTAGACTATTAATTACTATATACACCACACTGAAAAACTGAAACATTGACTTTCATCAAATGTATTATGTCAACAGATTTCACATAACTGTATTAGGTTAGATCAAAGCAACTTTATTTCATTTGAATACAAAATACTAAGTTCAACTTAATATAAATGCTTTCAACTGAATTAATACAGTTATTTTGAAATTGTTAACATAATATATTTCATTAAAGTCAAGGGTTCAGTTTTTTCAGTGCAAACACAAGGGAACAAAGAATTGAGTCAAATAAGTTAGAGTGATCAAAGTGTAAAACCATGTCTGCTTAAATCCAAAATCACACTCATAGGGGACGCCTCACACATGGAGGGCCATGCGGAAGTCAGCACGTTTTCAATCCATCCAAACGCTACAGCGGCTGATTTCGATGATTAGTTCCCCCGATGACTGCAAACCAATTAGTGAAATCATCCTTTAGAGGGGTTATGGAACCATGGCCCAAAGGTTTCAATTGATTTTTTAAAATACGTTTACACTGGTTTGATTTTCATCATACATTTTTTTGTCCTGTCGTCCTTCATGCATTAGTTGCTTGAATGGGCTTCCTGGGTTAAATATTGCTTTTTGATGAGTGTCCTGTGAGGCGTGACGGCTGGTCAGGGACCTGTTGGTGAAGTCCCTACAGGTCAGCAGGGGGTCAGGGGGCACGATCTGGACAGTCCCCCAGAGGGCTTTAAACAGGCTGGAGAGGCGCTGAGGTCAGGAGCCAAAGCAAAAGGTCAAGGGCCGCTAATTAAGTGGCTATTTCCTGCAATTCCCCATTGACCACTGGACTCGGAAACGGACAGGAAAACGCCTAAACAAGTTCATTTACAGGAAGTCAATAAAAGCTGATTACAAGTTAAAGAGGAGTGACTGGAACAACAGATACAAGATGATAAAGAACAGTGGGTTCCCTTTTAAGGAGCTTTTAAGATAAAGAACAGTAGGTTCCCTTTTAAGGAGCTTTTAAGATAAACAACAGTAGGTTCACTTTTAAGGAGCTTTTAAGATAAAGAACAGTAGGTTCACTTTTAAGGAGCGTTTAACGGAGGGAGAAAAAAAAAGAAAACCCATAATAAATCATCGGTTAAGTCTGATTTAGAAAAGTTTTGCAAATCTAGAAACAAATTATGCCACATAACATACTAAGAACTTTAACTTGATTTAAACTCAGATGAAAATAGACATTGATGGATTAATTTTTGTTCAATAATCTTACATTAAAAACTTCAGAACGAGCAAGAGAGAGAAACATAGAGGCAGGACCTCAGAGTTTAAGATGAGAATCCTAACATTTTGGAGGGAAAGTCGGGAGAAGCTGTTTATGCCTTTCCAGCCCCTGAATGAGCCTATGTATATGATCTTTTAGCATAAGAATGGGGATGGGGCCTGTGAACTCCTCTGACACTGACCTTTCTCCCAGGATGTGAATAGTATCACTCAAGGGCTGCCCGGCAGCCTTTCAGTCAGACCTGAGCCTTGCCCTCGCCTAAAACTCCTAATCAGGCTGATTTAATGTATCCTACAAGTCCTTCCTCACCACCCACACCACTGCCGCTTCAGAGGAGTCGCTCTGCAGACATTTACTGCAGCACACAGTCATCACAGCCCTGCCTCTGGGCCCCTGCACTCTGGGAAGTGAGAGGAGCTGGTTTGAGACAACAGGGGGCCCTTTCTCCGTGCAAAGAGTCTGGGTCTCTTTATAATCAATTGGTTCCTCCCCCACGGAGCTGATGCTTAATCCAAAATATGTTTGATTTCTGAAATAGTTTAAGAAAGGAAATATGTAAAGGGTACAAAAAGAAAACAATTCTAGAAATCAAATAGGTTACATTATCTGTCAGCCAAAATGTACTGCAACAACAATCCGACACGAGTTATATAAAGAAAGATGAAGACAGATTCAGTTCTACATTGAGCTAATTGTAAACATTAATTTTGTATTTAATAAATCATTTTGCAGCATATTATGTAGCTTTTTAAGAAAAGACACCAATAAGGAGTCCTCAATAAGTAAAAGGAAGTGGGAAGGGCTAAAAGGAAAGCACCAACTGAACCTGAACAGTCTCCTTTCTTTTTACTACCCCCAGTATTTTAAAAATAAAATATCATGTAAAAATCACAAGAGAGGGTCAATATTCCTAAAATAATCATAAAGTTGTACTGACTGGTTTGGGGTTACTGACGAAGTGTATTTTATGTAGTAATTCCAACAAACAGTTTGAGCCAATTTATAGATTTGCTACTTGAGCATTCTTTATATTTTTATGTTCCAGAAGGTTCAACATTTAAAAAACGTATGTCTTTATTTAAGAAACAACATGTATTCCCTCTTTATTGCACGTATTTGTTTAAGATTCCAGCAGTCTATGGATTCCAGTAAATTAATTTACAGCTTTTTGTTTACGACTTACATCAGTGTTTACGGCCAAAGTGCCTCCGTTGATTGTTGCGTAACCCCGTGATACAGCCGGGAAACAGCAGCGGCTCGCGGCCTGTAATACAGCTAATGGACGCTCCGGGTAATGAATGGAGCTCCTCTAAGAGCCAGCCTGCCGACCCGGTGACTCAGTCTGTATCAGGGCCGCATGGCACAAGACTGACGGTCTCGGGGTGTAAAGTGATTACACGAATAAAGAATCACATATAAATATGATTTTTAAAACGTTTTTAATCTTGACGGTTCGTCATAAAAAAACGTGTTGGCACATTATTGGGTTGTTAACGAATAATGCGAACAATTATTAGTTCTGCACTTTTTATGTAGCCAGTGTAACGGTTTATGTTGGACCAAACAGTGTGTGTGACTGTGTAAAACATATTCTTCCTCCACAAACAACCGAGCAATATAGTAATCGTTTGCAGTAGGCTACAGCCCCTTGATTTTCGCTGGAACCGTTTTGAGTAAATACAATATACAAGATCTGTTTTATTTAACGACATCTTCTGCAATGGTTTTCTTGAGGCGTTATAACGAAAATTAATGAAATCAGATGTAGCCTGTGAAAACAAGCTTTCACAATCAAGACAATAATGTAGAGGATTTTACGTGAAGGACACAGGCAAGCACATTTTATCTAAAATAGGCGAATACGAATACAAAGGTTAAGCCTGATATGTAAGTAAAATACCCAATTAAAACCATTCAATTAGTTGTAGTATTGCGCAACGTTTTGTGCTCTTGATATTAATTTCACCTTTAGTTATTTAAAGTGGACTCAGAAAAACATGACATTCAAAATGTGTCACCTACATACCTGAATCCACCACAGTAGCCTTTTGACAAGCCCTTATGTATTGATGGGTGAGAGAAGCATGGTTAAATCAATGGATCCAGGTTGAGTTATTTTTTTTAATCAAAAATAGAGTTTGGTGCTGCACATGCAGGTTAAGAAATATGATGTGTTCAGTATAAAACTGGACTGGATATCCTTTGAAAGAGTGTGTGAACGAAGTGTGAGCGAGGAGACCTTGATAAGGTTTGTGTGTGTCTGATTCTTATTGTCCTTTTTGTCAACTTGCTTGCATATCTCCACTTTCTGTCTGTATGTGGGACAATATTCAATGAGAGAAAAAAGCTGGGAATGCTGGTCTTATTTTCTAGATTGGGGTTTGCATCCAGTCTGATAGCTACATTTGCTTGTAAGATTATCAAATTAATCATCCTCATCAGACTGTTTAACTCTAATTTCGTATGTTGATATCTTATTTTATCTTTTAGTTGCACATTTTTACTTCTTATGTTTATATAATTTAGTTTTTCTTCATTAAAGCAGATAATTAAATCCTTTCTGATTTTGATAAAAATGTTCTTGAAGAAATTAAGTGATTTAAAAATGTACAACAGAGCAGAGGAAGAGTATTGGACTATTGGATTGGACTAATGGATTTCATTGTGCTACCCTTTGATGCATAATGGCAATAAAGATCCTTACATCCTCAAAAGATGGGGGATCTCAATGAGACAATTAGGCAGTTTTTGCTTAGATAACAAAAACAGAAATGCTAGAATTCAGAGTAAAAAAGAAAAAATATTTTATGGAAAGACAGAAGGGAATAAAGAGAGTGACAGTACGTGAGAGAAAGAGAGATAAGACACAACCAGCTCACACGAGGCTCATCAGAGCTTCACACTGTGCGGCTTGGGCTTGGCATTTTTCAAAAAGCCACGTGAGGATGCAGCCGCTCTCCTCCCTCACAAATCTGTCATGACAAGCTGCTTAGCTGAGATGTGATTGGCTGAGGAGGATGTGAATCAGCAGTCAAAGGTGAAAGGTAAAATGTAACATGGCTGCTTGCAAATGAAAAGTAATGCATCTGGGAGCTGATTCCCATTATTATTAAACACAAAATATAGATATGAATATGAACAAAATCATAATTTGGACTCTCAAAATCCTTTATTGTCATTGAATCCATATGCATGCAGGACACGTTAAAAGCATTTAAAAAATCGACCTATTTGTTGTCATGATCTTGATATATCGTCAATATTATAGCGGTCTCCCTGAGTTCCATCTCTGCAGGAATTCCAAGCCACATTCCAACAGGCTGATTTTAGGGTGATTTACCATTCAGCATTCATAAGGACACAGGGGACCTGAACCGTGTCTGATGTGTGGCTGCTGTTAGCCTTTGACCCCAGACTGTCTGGAGGGCCTCAGTGACAGAGAGTCAAGGTCAAGGCGAAGGGGGGATGAGCGTGGGCAGCATCTGACGGGTGGAAGGGCTCCCTGTCTGGGAGAGCAGAACCCAGACAGTCCCAGCCGTCTATCTGAGGGGAGACGGTGTGGTGCGTGAACCCCTTTAGATCCCCTCGTCCTACTCTGTCTGTTCCCACTCACCTCCGTGGCCCTGGAGGGGGACACGGGGAGTGCTGGTGTCTAGAGAGCGGCGGGGTGATGGTTCCCAGGCCGGGGAGACACAGAAGTCTGAATATCACTAATCCTTTTGAGGCAGATAAACATAAACCCACAGCCTTAATTTAGCCTTTTGATTTACATGTGCTCTCTCTGTCTAACAAAAGCTATATATTTGACTCTGACTGTAAAGCTGTTTAGACTATATTGTATACAATATGAGACAACATAAAGCGCACTAGACTGACACTAACCATGTACATGCTCTGTGATTGTTTATGTCATTTGTTGTTGGAGTTTGTTCCTACATTTTGGTCCTTAAGTTTCTATATAATTAGTCAATTTAGTCTGTAGTTAAAAAAAAAATATGGTACTTTATTTTTTAAAACATTTTTATTTAGACCACAAATAAGCATTCAGAGTGACACTGGTTTAGGATGTAGCATTGTGAACCTTTACAAAACATATAGGTGTCAAACCTCCTAGTTATTAACAACCCAACGGTATGCCAACACATATTCTATGACGAACCGTCAACCCATATTTTGTGTTTTTTTACATTAATTTGTATAATTTTCACCACATAGTCCTTTCCACTCTAAACTCCTCACATGGTTTCTTTTTAAAACATAGTTAGGAAGCCAAAACAGGTACAATTATATATTTCACACACAGAAAACAAAATATCGGCGAAAAGTCTAGACAGGATGAGATACATTTGAAGCACATTAATCACATCACTACCCCGCAGATTTAACAAGACCCTTTGGAGGGGCCCTATTGCAATGTTGGGACTCGCTTAACTCTGGTTCAGTTTGTGTCTCATCTGGTTTTTCCACAAAACATTTCAAAATTACCTGGTTAAAATCACATCTACTGCTTCTTGCTAGTTCAAATGTTTTTCCGAAGGACATGATTGGCTTTCAAGCTATCTGTAATCCTGCTAGTAAATGAACGTATTGAACTCAGATTTCAAGGTAGGCACAGAGAAACTTTCCCCTTCAGAAGATCATTCTGCACAGTCAAGTTCAAACATCAAAATGAAAAAAATGTAGCCTAAAAAACATATTTTTGACTAGAGGAGGGCTTAACATATGGTTTCAAATGAATGATTTAGGCCTATCAGATTAGTTTTACATTATTGAAATGTGTTTTTACCATCAATGCCGGCCAGGTTAAAAACTGAATAATTTAAAGGCTGATGGAACATCGAGTTGAAGCAGGAGCAGCTCCCTCTACAGGTAATAAACGGTGCCACAGAAACCTAAAAACCATATGCCAATGCCAAATACCATAACCTGCCATAGATACACATTTATACACACAGTCACAGATAAGGCCCCCCAGACCTCCCTGGTGATCCGCACTGGAGCGTGTAGCCACCTGTCAATCACCACATCTCAGCCGCCTTGAGAGAGACATTTCGTCTGGGACAACGGCAGCCCGTCCCTCCCCATACATTCTGCCTCCCCTAGCAACCATGGCCGGATGACTGAGAGGCTTTGTCCCCTCACAACGGGAGTCCACCATTGAACCCAGGAGCCCGTAGCAACCAGAATTAGAGGGTGCCAGAAAGGGGTCTTTTCTGTGAAACGGGGGTGAAAGCTCTGTTCTTGTCCCTTCGTCTGGGATTCATATCAGGGGCCTGAATAGTGTCCCCTCCTCCTTTTAAATGCTGGTGTAACGGAGCGTATGAAGGGGCTAGCGGTGAGCAGATAGGATCATGGTTAATCTGCTGTTCCTCTCCACTGTGGTCCGATAGGGACACTTAAGCAGGCTCTGTGGACAGTTAGTGGCGTGGGGAGGCCTGGGGATACCTGGGGAGGCCGGAGCTGGGAGGCCCGTCAGCAGGTTGAGAACAGAAGGAGAAAACACAAATGGGCAGTGGTGAAAGACTTTAATCAAGGTAATGTAGGCCTACCGAAGGGCCTACAGCAATATACAGGCTGCTCCAGTATTGGTAAAAGTCCTTCATTCAAATGTTACAGATGTTTCATCAGCAAATGTACTTGAAGTATCATAAGGTTGCGCATAAAAATATCTTCTGTCCCTGATCTGACATCTGTGCATTGGTGTGCATTTAGTTTATGTTGTTGGTCAGGGTTGGAGATTTGAACAATAAAGGGAAACACATTTCTTTACAGCATTTAAGTCCGGTGGGCCCAAATGAAAGTGTTTAATCCTCTAAAGTGGGTCCTGTGGTGGAAGAAGCATTCAGAGCATTTCACTACAGTAAAAGTAAAAGTATATCAATACCACATAATAAAATGATCAAAGTACTGCTTGAAAGTGCAACTTAGAAATGTACCTAAACAATACAATAAAATAACATATAATATTTAGAATGACCCTTTTACAGATTTGAGTTGAACAGTAACATTTAGGCAGGGTTTTACGTTTTAGCTGATGAAGGTTAAGCTTTTTTAACAGCTTTATGCACTTCATGCACCTAAGTAACTATAGCTTCAAATATATGGTGCAAAGGAAATTAAATCTAGATTATTCAAGTAATAGGAAAGAAAAAAAAATGAACACCAATGTTTTGAACCATTGGAATTCTTGCTCATTTTGTTAAAACGTCTGACATTTGGACCTCTCTATGCCTAAAACAATTATTTAAATGACTCAATCTGAGAAGTTTAGAAGTGAAGTCACAATGGTAGAACTGCTAACAACTCAGAAAATGTGACAAAAGGGCCCCAATACGACACTGACGATACTTTCAATCACTGATGAGGACAGAACTGAAAAAAGCAACGTAGTATTCGTTTTTGAAAAGTCCAGATCTAAATGGTCAGAGGGGTTTTAGAAGTCAGATGCACCTGCTAAGAAGCAACCTTTAGGAGACACTGAGGCTGCACAAAACGTGAGTAGATTAAGTATAGAGAAAGGAGTCAGGGCTTGAATAGTTTATGAGCAGTTCTATGGACTTGTGGTTTCTTTCAATGGGGGCTTTTACTGCTCTCTTTATGAGGGAGTGAACATGGATCCCTGAATACTTCTCTAACCGTTGTAGATCCTCGTAACTGTAAAGTGAATTCAGAGATTTTTACTGCAGAGTGACTGACACATATGTGCAAACTGTAAAACAAAAAGATGAATACCCTGGCAACATAATCACCATTAGACACATTACGTTGTTTTCTTAGAATAATGGCGAAAAGACAAAAAGCCAACTAGCCCAAGCCAGGTGCTCTGACACGACCTCCCACGTTGTACTCTGTACATTTCACATAAGCACGTATAGAAGATTAAAAACTAATCTCAACCTACAAACAACATCGCTGGCATGCAGGGAAAACATGCTTATCCTGGTATGTTCTTTATCATTAATGAGCGTCTGTGCGGCCCCCTGCATGGGAGTTATATTGTGCTGCTCCCATTTTAAGCTCTTGTCCTGCACCCTGTTTCCCACCCTCTCCTTCCCGCTGACCTGTCAATCAAAGATCATGATTGAGCCCGGATGGCAGGCAGTCAGTCATCAGCAATGAAAGTGAGGCCTCATTCTCTGTCTGTCCCTCCCCCTTTTCATGCCCCTTTGCCTCCTCAAGTTTTTCCATCTCACCTTCTCCGTGGCCTCTGGGTCTCTCCCTGCTGTCCCTGTACAGTTTGTGTTTTTTGTTGTGGGAGTCACATGTGTGGTCAGGGCCTGTCCAAAGGAGGGCAAACATCAAACATGGCTGCCAGGATGCCGTAAAGCTCCCTTAACGTACAAAGGGGAAGATCTGGCATCATATATAAATAAGTCTGATTTCGTTTTAACAGGCCTCTGCGTTTGCCCTGTAAGTGGTTGATGAATAAACATGAGTAGAGTTGGGGCGGGAACGGCATGGGGGTAGGATGAGAAGAGGCCCGGTTTGAGTGTGTGTGTATTTGGGGGGTATCGGGGGCAATGGGGGAGCCTTTCTTCCCAGCAGGGCTGCATCTCGTTTAATTGGAGCACTTGTGGCACCATTACCTCCTTTACTCAAACACGTTACTGATGACAAAAGAAAACAGCACTAAGCTTGCCTTTGTTAGCGAGGAGACGGGACGAGGCCATGGATTCCTCGCTGCTACTCATGTGTGGGAATCATCCACACTCCCACCATGAGCTGCTGCCAGCCCTCCATCAGGGAAACACCGCAGCCAGGTGGACAGAGCATGTGGAAATGACATCACAAAAAGATGATGAGGAAGATACAGAAAAAACTGCACCGTAAACCGACGTCCAGTATTTAGTGACATTATGACATCTATTTCTCTTCAAATCAATTACACATTTTTAGTAACAAGCGTTCATTGTCATTGTTTCCCCAGATATTATCTCCATCAATCAATTTTAAATGATGTATTCCAACGTGTGCAGCCCTGCCAGTGACCTTGCCCTCTTGTTACTCTTTGACCCGAGGTCATGAGGATGAGGATGGTCTGCAGTTTGTTATTGGGGACCACAGTGTCCCAACAGAGCAATAAGGGTGTGCCCTTTACCCTCAGTCGTACTCCACCGAGAGGGGATACTGAAGGGCTTTTTAAATGAGGGTAAACTTATTTCCTCCTCTTTTAAGTGTTAAATATCGATTTTCTATTAACTATTTGGTCCAAGTGCATGTGAATGCATTCAATTGTAAAAAACATACATACTGTTCTAAATTAAAATACAATGGGTACAGCATACTGTATACATCATGCAAATGTTTGAATAAATGAACTTTATTAATTTTCAAAATTACCATTAACAAACTTTTCCCTTTTAAAATACCATGAGATTCTACTGTGTACAACATCTAAATGTAAAAAATAAGCTTTTGACAAAATCATTCGTCGTTACGTGAATAAAAAGGCCTGCTTATACTTTGCTTTAACCCTCCAATTAACATTTTATAAGCAGCACATTAACATTTAATATATTGTTTCTTATAAACCATGTTATTATAAAAGCAGATATAATAATAAATACAAATGTAGTTAAACACAACTCCTATAAGTATATTTTTCTTTGTCCTAAAACTACATTATAGGTTCTTATATGCTGGACAATTAAGTGTTTATATATTGCTTATAAATGTATCGTACGGTTGGTATTAAGTAAAGTGTTACCACACATCCTTTATGTCACAGGCACAGCATAACTTCAAAACAAGTATAAAAGCTCTTTATTTTAAAATCAATAACACAACTCTCATTACATCCGATTGTAAAACTAAGACACATATTTAGGTTAAGTCTATACGCAATATATAGTTAAAGCAACCATGAAAATAAATATAAAGCTAACAAACAAAACTGACAGCTTGACGTGGAAATCCAGTTCAAAACTTAATTCAAGTTGGTCTGAAGCAATATTGTTGAAATCATGGTTTTAAATAACTCAAAAGCACTTAAAGAAACCAACGTTTTAAAGGCCCACACTTCAACCTATTAAGAATCCGTCATTGTTGAAACAAGGCAAGTCACTAGTACCGGTATAACACCTCTCATAATTAACACCAAATGATGTGATTGAATTATATTTGATTTAACTGAGAATAAATATCTTGGAAAACAACATTTTATGGCGTATTTTACAAACCATATTTTTAGTCCCCAGGCTGAACAACATATTAACATACATTTAGTGCCATCGATGTTAAAACATTACTGGTTTGGATTTGATAAGAATAATACTCAAATCAATAATTGATATCAAGAATGAGAAAATAAGTCAAATGAAACAGGACGTGAGTTACAAAGATTAAGATCAATCAGGATCAACACCTAAAGCTTTAGGTCTGCTGCATGTTGAAGTTTGTCTCGATTCTGTAAAAAAAGAACATTACATGATGAGTAACAAAAACCAATGAAACTTCAAACACAAGTTGTTGCTCACAGTGTGAGGATTAAAAATGTTTTCTTCTAAAACCTGTAGATAATCCTGGACAGTTTACTGGGTAAATTACAATCAAGATTCAGCTATTTTTTAAATCTAGTATCTAATATCATTTTCACTTCCACAGTAAACATGACTTCAAGGTCACATTGGAGACTTGCAGTGATGTGCTGTGAAAAAGCCCTATCAACAAAGAGCCCAGGGTCCACGTCAGCATTTGGTAATCTAGCCCCCACATTGAGTGACAGGGACACTGATACATATATAGATTTAATTAATTGTGTATTCACACTGTATTCAACACTGTGAATATATATTCCCAACAAAGGAAAATGTGTCACATGTATCCTCATAAAATGTGGATCTGCTGCCACCAAGAGGACATTGAAGGCATCTCACTCCTCATCAAAAAAGGCACAACCTGCAGGGTGGTGTTGTGAGAATATCAAAACCCCATGACCCAGCAACCTGTCGCCAAAAGACCTTTGAGGACACTTACACGTCTTTGTTCCGCATGTGGTTGTTGTACTGAAGGACTGGTTGGGTGCTCTCTTCATCCTGAGGAAGCTGTGAACAATTAAGAGTTTAACAACATGATTAAAGTGGAAGACTAATAACCCCAGGATCAAACAGGTAAAACACAATGTATGATGCAGTCAGTGTGCACTTGCTCCTGGCATAAAATGGAAAATGATGAACTGTAAATAGAGGTGGCAGAATGACTGCAGATCATTTACTAACACACACATGATGATAATGAACACAAATCAATCAAATGTTTCCAAACTAAAATAGCAAAGCAAAGAATGTCTATCCTGTAAAGCAGTGTATGTTTTGATATATATACACATGAGGTCAAAGATGTTTTGGGTAAACCAGCTGGACTTGGTCCCAAAGAGTAATCTTCTTCCTTCATTGTGATTTGATATTGTTATTCCTATTCAAACAGCAAAAAAACAAAACTCTTTATGATTACATAAAAGTCTCTCACCTCCCAGTAGTTCTCATCATCAAAACAGCTGTCATCTGCAGGATCTCCCCAGATAGGTAATCTTAAAACACATCCTTGGAAGACACAAACAGAGTCAGTATCCCAACACACACTTCACTCACTGCATGCAAACAGAGTAATGTCACAGTTATTAAATTACTGTATAATTTACAGGTGTTTAAGGGTGTTTGCTGTTTTCCCTTACCGACAAGGATGCCTCCGCCCACACCGAAACAGATAGCCACACAGAGGGCTGCTGCCTGGTAACCACCTTGCTTTGTGGGTGACATGTCACCCACAAAATCAAAGGTCTCTTTGAGCCTTTAAAACAAAAAAGGAGATACAGTACAACAAAAGCCCATATTTGGGAATGATAAGTATTCCTTTGCTGGTTGATAATCTTTTATCCAGTCAGATGACCTCTCTGTTTGTAAGCCACTCACCCTTCAACGCCATAAACAGACTCTGTTGCAGCTGCGGCAGTAATGGCTCCCACGATGCCACCTATGACTCCTGGCAAGGCATGCAGGTTATGGATTCCACATGTGTCCTGGATCTTCAGGTACTTCTCCATGAAAGGCTGGGATGGACACATCAGTTAGGTTTGGCTGTGATTACTTAAAAACAGGCCGGTCGGACTGATGGTCGACTTAAAAGCCGTAAAAGCAGCTAAGATAATGAGTGGAAAATGTAGGAAAGCACACTCTGACAGAGAGTATATCAACTAAACAAAAACAAAACAAAAGTTGGGGAAATATTTTGGGTATTTTTGTTTACATTTGTAAATTTCTCTAGCTAATTTCCTTCATTGTTTGTTGAGCATTTTCAAAAACGGCACTGAGGCGTATCTCTCAATAGCTATACCCAATAAACCAGTTAAATAGCATACCGTGAGGTAGATATATCCCAGCGTGGAGATGATACCACAGAAGAATCCTACGATCAGAGACCCATAGGGCATCAACATGAACTCAGCTGCAGTTCCCACCGCAACACCTCCAGCAAGAGTGGAGTTCTGGATGTGAACCTAAAGTGAGGTCAAAGTGCACCGTTAGACGCAGATAAATAAATGGGGTATCAGTTTAAACCTGAGTATGCATCAAAGTACTTTCAAAATTAAAGTTTGAGTTTGCTTAAGTGGGGCAAGTTGACAAGGCGTTCTACTTCAGCAGAGATCAAATATACACACCTCCCTGTACCATAATCACATTACTACAGGATAGCTTAACTCTAACTCTTAACTTAAAGGTCCCATGTCATGGCCATTTTTACTGATCATAATTCCATTGAATAGATTTATAATGTGCAATTTTTTGCTGAGGGGGCTGCAGCACCCCCATCAGCGCGGCTCCACTAGCACCAGCACCCCCAAACGCGGCGCACCTACAGTGTAAGCGCGCCACAGTTTCGCATCTGCGAGGCTCCACTAGCACCCCCCAGCGCGTCACAGTTTCTCCGCTGAGAGAGTGTGTGTGTGTGAGGAGCTCCACGGATTGGTCCAATGGGTCCATTTGGGTATGGGCACGTCACTGTACCCAGGAAGAAAACAACGGAAAAAGAGAAATCTCCAACGAGGCGTTCTGGGATAGGTCTTTTCTGTGTTAGAGTTTTACTCCCTACAGGGTGTACTTTGAGGGTTTTTGACTTTGCAGACCGTTTACATGCATAAAAACCTTCATAACACACAAGGGGACGGGTAATAACCGGAAAAGCATCACACGGGACCTTTAAGTGCTCTGACTGACATATAAAAACAGTGCTGATCGTCACCATGTCTAGTTTCCCGTGCTTCTGGAAGAGGCTGGATATGGCCACAGTAGTGAGCACGGTTGAGGCCAGAGCCAGGTAGGTGTTGATGGCTGCTCGGTGCTGCCCGTCCCCGTGGTCCGCGACGGCTGAGTTGAAGCTGGGCCAGAACATCCACAGGAAGAGGGTGCCTACACATAAAGCAGGGTTAACCTTAAAAAGTCAGCAGATCCACAGGACATCCAAAATAATGGTAAGTATTGTGAAAAAAAAATATGCCCACCAATCATGGCAAAGACATCTGAGTGGTAGACGGAGCACTGCAGACGACTGCTCTGGTTCAGGTTTGGCCGATAGAGCATCCACGAGATGAAAAGACCATAATAAGCTCCAAAGGTGTGGATCACCATGGAGCCTCCTGCATCTTTAGCCTTCATAAAAGGTCAAATTAGAGATAATGGGTGGGTGGAATAAGTTACATAGCATTAGCAGACAAGACAACTGTGAGTGACAGGATTCAGGCGTTTGCCCAGTTTCAGTGTGAGAGGGCAGATTAGCCATAATAAACATGTTACACGATTAGATGGTATCTCTTGCTGAATGACATCAAAAACTAAAAAAACATTACTCTTTTAACTTACACGTATGATACGTATGATAATATGTTCCTCCACAGCAAACAATGTGATCCCAAACAGAGTCATGACCATTAGCTGGACTGCACTGACTTTGCCGAGCACCGCCCCGTAGGCGATCAGGCAGCTCGCCACACAGAAGTCAGCATTTATCAGGCTGAGGAGGGGAAAGGACATTAAAAACATAGAGGACAAACAAGACCATATGAGATCATTTGAAATCCGTTGTCAGGGTAAGTTTAAAAATGTCATACGTCACAATAACTAGGTACCTAAAGGACAATCTATCTATCTATCTATCTATCTATCTATCTATCTATCTATCTATCTATCTATCTATCTATCTATCTATCTATCTATCTATCTATCTATCTATCTATCTATCTATCTATCCTGTTGTGGCATGACATTAGATAGTATTTGCATTGGATATTGCTAGGTTGTACAGATGTAACAACAGTAAACCAAATAAACAGTAAATTTCAGCACTGAAGCAATCATGAGCTTATCTATTTATTCAACTCTTTTCTTTCTTTCTATCATACAGGTAGGCGCCTATTATATCTGTTGACACATAACACTTGGCTGCCCTTCAATAGTATCATCTTCTAATGGCGCGTTTCCACTGCAGGCCTCGCTCGGTTTGGTTAGGCCTTATTAGGCCCGGCTCACTTTAATGCTGCGCTTCCATTACAGTTTAGGAACTGGGGTAGTTACTATAGTAACGCAGTGTAGGCGGAGCCGTGACGTCATCTTCAGTGAGAGCCCCAGAAAAACAACACAGCCGTTAGCTCAGAGCTCACAGCTCCTCATATCTGTTCAGAAACTAGACAAAAGTTAAACAAGTACAAACCACAGACTGCCTGTGTCATGGCAAATACAGTCGCTGGTTTAGTTATGTCTGTGTAGGCCGTTGTTGTGAGTGTGGACGGTCGGAGCATATATAACGTTAGCTTAGCCAAGCTCCATTTAGAAAACACGGATTTTAAAAGGGTTTTTCGCCTGCCGTCTGTCTGCAGACTTGTCAAAGCATTAATTCATGGTTTTTACTAACCGGTATAAGTATGTTGTTACTTCGGCATCATTTTGAAACGTGTATTACAATTAAATCACGGTCAAATATGTTCATCTTGTTGTAGTTGTAGCCCCCTTGCCAACGATTCTCTCTCTAGTTTAGCATACTCAGCCTGGTTGTTCCTGGCCCTAGAACCACGATTTAGTCGGGCCAGAAAAAAGGTGAAAAAGTAGCCCCGGGCCAAAACTAGGCCAAGTGGAAACGCAACCAAAAACGGGCCCAGCACGGCTCGGCACGCATAAAGCGAGCTACCCGCTGCAGTGGAAACGCGCCATAATGTAGCCTTATGTCTCTGTTTACATTCCAGGTACAAGTCAGTCCACAAACACTGAAGCTGTGGGGTGCACGGATATATCTGTATAGGATCCTGTCAATCAGACTGGTTGCTTTACCTCTGTGTTTTTTTTCTCTGAATAATAGAGCTGAATAATATTTGCTTAAGATGGTCACAGTCCATCCATCCATCCATCTTCTCCCGCTTATCCGTGGTCGGGTCGCGGGGGTAGCAGTTCCAGCAGAGAGCCCCAAACTTTCTTTTCCCTGGCGACATCAACCAGCTCTGACTGGGGGATCCCAAGGCGCTCCCAGGCCAGCGAAGAGATATAGTCCCTCCACCTGGTCCTAGGTCTACCCCTTGGTCTCTTCCCAGCTGGACGTGCCTGGAACACCTCCCTAGGGAGGCGCCCAGGTGGCATCCTAACTAGGTGCCCGAACCACCTCAACTGGCTTCTTTCGACGCGAAGGAGGAGCGGCTCAACTCCGAGTCCCTCCCTGATGACCGAACTTCTCACCTTATCTCTAAGGGAGACACCAGCCACCCGGCGGAGGAAACCCATCTCGGCCACTTGTATCCGCGATCTCGTTCTTTCGGTCATGACCCATCCTTCATGACCATAGGTGAGGGTAGGAACGAACATGGCCCGGTAGACAGAGAGCTTTGCCTTCTGGCTCAGCTCCCTTTTCGTGACAACGGTGCGGTAAAGCGACTGCAGTACCGCTCCCGCTGCACCGATTCTCCGGCCCATCTCACGCTCCATTGTTCCCTCACTCGAGAACAAGACCCCGAGATACTTGAACTCCTTCACTTGGGGTAAGGACTCATTCCCTACTTGGAGTGGACAGTCCATCGGTTTCCTGCTGAGAACCATGGCCTCAGATTTGGAGGTGCTGATCCTCATCCCAGCCGCTTCACACTCGGTTGCGAACCGATCCAGTGAGTGCTGAAGGTCGCAGACCGATGAAGCCATTAGAACCACATCATCTGCAAAAAGCAGTGGTGCAATCCTTAGTCCACCGAACTGCAGACCCCCTCCCCCACGACTACGCCTCGAAATCCGATCCATGTATATTACAAACAGGATTGGTGACAAAGCGTAGCCCTGGCGGAGGCCAACCCTCACCGGAAATGGGTCCGACTTACTGCCGAGGACCCGGACACAGCTCTCGCTTTGGGAGTACAGAGATTGGATGGCCCTGAGTAGAGAACCCCTTACTCCATACTCCCGCAGCACCTCCCACAGTAACTCCCTGGGAACTCGGTCATACGCCTTCTCCAAGTCTACAAAACACATGTAGACCGGATAAGCGTACTCCCAGGCCCCCTCCAGGATCCTTGCGAGAGTAAAAAGCTGATCCGTCGTTCCACGACCAGGACGGAATCCGCATTGTTCCTCCTCAATCTGAGGTTCGACAATCGGCCTGACCCTCCTTTCGAGTACCTTGGAGTAAACTTTCCCGGGGAGGCTGAGTAGTGTGATGCCTCTGTAATTGGCACACACCCTCTGATCCCCCTTTTTAAAAAGGGGAACCACCACCCCGGTCTGCCACTCCTTCGGTACTGTTTCCGACTTCCACGCAACGTTGATGAGACGTGTCAATCATGACAGTCCCTCAACACCCAGAGCCTTCAGCATTTCCGGGTGGATCTCATCCACCCCCGGGGCTTTGCCACTGTGGAGTTGTTTGACGACCCCAGTGACCTCCCCCCGGGAGATTGGTGTTGATCCCCCGTCATACTCCAGCTCTGCCTCTAACATAGAGGGCGGAGTTGTCGGGTTCAGGAGTTCCTCAAAGTGTTCCTTCCAACGCCCCAACACTCCATCAGTTGAGGTCAACAATGTCCCATCCTTACTGTACACAGCTTGGATGGTCCCCTGCTTCCCCCTCCTGAGGTGTCGGACAGTTTTCCAGAACAACTTTGGTGCCGCCCGAAAGTCCTTCTCCATGTCTTCTCCGAACTTCTCCCACACCCGCTGCTTTGCCTCGGCCACGGATGAGGCTGCTGCCCTTCGGGCCTGTCGGTACCTTGCAACTGCCTCGGGAGTCCCCCGGGATAACAAATCCCTGAAGGCCTCCTTCTTCAGTCGGACGGCTTCCCTGACCACCGGTGTCCACCAGGAGGTTCGAGGGTTACCGCCCCTTGAGGCACCTAGGACCTTGAGACCACAGCTCCCCGCCGCGGCTTCGGCAATAGAGGCTTTGAACACCGACCACTCTGGTTCAATGTCCCCAACCTCCACAGGAATGCACGAAAAGCTCCGCCGGAGGTGTAAGTTGAAGGCCTCCTAAACTTGGGCCTCCTCCAGACGTTCCCAGTTCACCCGAACTACACGTTTGGGCTTACCAGGTCTATCCAGAGGCTTCCCCCGCCACTCGACCCAACTCACCACCAGATGGTGATCAGTTGACAACTCCGCCCCTCTCTTTACCCGAGTGTCCAAAACATACGGCCTCAGGTCCGATGATACGATAACGAAATCGATCATGGTCACAGTATTTAATCAAAATAAAACAAAAGAAGAAGGAATGCTTTTGACTCATTGAGAATAAAACTGATTACCTTTCAACTCCAATTTTGATCTTTCCATCGGGGCCCAGGGAGCCGAACCAGCCTTGCATTAGCAGCGCCCATTGGAGGCCAAAGGCAGCAATGAGAAAGTTGAAACCCACCGCACCAAAGCTGTAGCGCTTAAGAAATGTCATCAGGAATCCAAATCCAACAAAGATCATCACATGCACATCCTGAAAACCTGGTGCAAAGATAACAGAAGGGAGAGATAAACTATATGAAACATTTAGGTGTATGCAAGATGATACACAGATTACATACTAAAAGGAAAGGGGAAAACCTGAAATAAAATAAGCTAAATACAATATTTTGACGATAACTGACACTGAAATGACAGGAAATCTGGGATGTGCGACGTTTTCCAAAATAAATTCTGATGTGCTTCTGATATGATCTATTTTTCGAAATATAGATGTTTTTTGCAAAAGGTGTCTCTTTGTTTGAGACAGTTTGTATGCTATAACCAGTGGCTGGGGGATACCAGCAGGTATCGTTTACATCATAATACTGTAAGGGCCCGACACACCTCATACTACAATAGGTTCACACTATACAATGAAACACTATGACTATATTTTGCATAGAAAACATTACCGTCCAAAACTTAGAAAGCATGGACGTGGATATATATATACATTTTGAAACCCTAACAAACCAAATGCTTTAGACGTTCAAGATTGTCCCCCCCCCCCCCCCCCTTGTTGTAAAGGAAGGTTGCGTGACTTTAGGATGATGTGTTAGGAGTCTATACTGACAATATACCGTGTTAGGACGTCGATTTATCATGACATCCAACACCATATCTGAGATGGCTCAATGACAGCCTGACACTGACACCGAGGGTGGTCAGGAGAGGAAAGAAATAAACAACACCCATTTCACACGAACTTACACATCCAAATACATTTTCAAGGCTTAAAATAAAAAATACATATTTGTATACGCATTTATATGTGGCCAAATGAAACACATTTTGTATCTGTATCAAGTTGTAAGAGTTAGCTTGTTTGTTAAACTAGAGAGAAAAGTCTGAGGGGAGTCAACCATCCATGGAGATGTGCACCTGTGGGTGTCAGAGCCTTGTCAGCAATGTAGGAATATGCTGATGGGTCAACAGGTATGTACAAAAAACATTACAAAGATAAAACAAATGTTCAACGTGGAGAAATGTGGATGCATAAGGTGTAGATATTAGTATACATTAAGATGTGTATTGTTTTAATGGTTGCTAGATTAATAGAAATACAAGTTACCAAGATATATAAAGAGAGTGAGAAGGAATCAAACATTTAAATGAAGACACTTACTTGGATATCTGAAGTAGAACTCATTCTCCATGTCACTCTTATTTGTTTCCTTTCTGTCATCTATCCAGTGCGTATCTGACTCATCATCGTAACGAATAAAAATCCCAAACAAGATGATCATGGCTGTTTCCCACACAATGCAAACTGCCGGGAGACTGATGCGAACATTAGTATTCTTTGGACGGTCACACCATTCCCTGAAGCTTTGAACACAGCCCATTGTTTAGGTAGGTTTTGAGCGTTGTTTTTTCTTCTTTTCTTAGTTATAAAAAAGTCCTTTGCAAAAGTTGCAGCCACTTAACGGCCCAGAGCATCTTTAGCACAAGTAAAGATAGGCAAGGTAGCTGTTTGCTTTAATATGAGGACACTCCCATAGTCACTCCCTCCACTTGGTATGCACTACACACTTCAGGTGGTGACACATCTTAAGTAAGGGATGCTTAATGCTTTTTAATAATAATAAATATATATTTATGTAGAGGAATAAAGTAGAATAGAATAGAATATAATTTACTCCTTTCCCTATAGCTTTTCTTATAGTAGAGTGTCGATCATCACACTTTATGAGATATATGTAATATATATAAGTAAAGTACTTCTTCTACTAAGGACACAGAAGACATGCTCCACATCCTGATTGAACAAGAGAAGGATGATGATGTTTAAGGACATCTTCTCAACAGATTGTTTTGGTTTTATCTTGTCTGGTGGGATAAAACACGTTTGTTATCCAGTCTGAGGGATTACATAGGTTTTATATTTTCTGGAAGCCCCTCTCTTAACACAAACACTCTTAGCATGTTAAGAGAGAGATTAACATTCCCTTTTTGTATACCATATGAAGCTTTTCTCTATAGTTAAAGGTCTCTAACGGACCTACACTTGTCCTCGTCTCACTAGTTGTTTCCTGTGCCTGTGAAGCATCAACTGTAAATAATGAGTAAACATGTTGGGCCCCATTAGAAAGATGCAGGACGTGTTGGACTTAGTCAACCATCACAGACGCAGGGTTCAAGGATGACACAAGGGTCCGGTTTGTTTGAAACAAAGTCTAGTAGTTTATGCACTACAGACACTTATACATGTTTCTTTGACATTAAGCCTTTTCTTAAGTTTATGTGCTCAAATAATTGACCAAATTTGCTTGGAGCCATTGCCATGCATCTAGTGCTGTGTTTTTCTTATTTGTAACAGGTAGTTGCTTTGAACATTTCCAATCTGTTTGATGCTTTTGTCCCTTTCTCAGCCACACTTTGTCAAATGGTGACGTACTAAGGTGAAAGTACACACAAGGATGCCCTAATGTAAATAAACATCATCCAAACCTACCTGTCCGGTCCTGGCTATTATGTAAGAAAGGTCAAATTCACTGGATTTAGGAGAACCCAGCAGCTCCTAAATGTCATGCGCTTGTTTTCCCCCAATGGCCTCAAGAAACTGTGATGACAAGTAGAGTAAACTGGCTTTAACCAGCAATAGAAAAAGCAATGTTAATTGTACAGATAAATTATTTCACAGGTAATGTGTTGAACACTGTCATTAAGGCCAATACAAATGGTTAGAGAATCATGTTTTCTAATCGAAGACATACATAATAGCACATTTGCTGAAAACATATCCACAATGTTTTAAATAGGCTTTTAATATTAGGAAATGTTATACCCTTTTTGACATAACAGCTATTTCTCCCCCTATGTTTGCATGATCAATTCATAAGTGTGAAGACACAACCAATGTTATAATAATCTATTCTTTGCTAAACAAACATTGATATAGTCCTGAATACAGCTTCAGCTATTGTTGCTGCAAAGCCTATGTTCAAAATGTTCCGTCAGATTTCCTGGTCACGGTATATGTTTGGTTCCTCATGTCAGTAAAAATTACTTCACGAGGAAAAAATGAGCGTGTCAGCAGCTAAACCTATAGATCAATGCACTGGTTGTGTGCTCACCAACAAATAACCTCATTAAAACGAACAAGCACTTATCCATGCTCATTGATCTTACTGCTCGGTTTAGCACTGCTACCTTGGTGCTGTTATCCTGGCAGATGATGTTCTCTTCAGGGATGAAGTGCAGCATTGATCCTTCTTGATCCTGAAACTCCTGGCTTTTTGAAGCAGCTTTTGTAACTTCGATATTTTTTAGAATAAAGGAAAGACGTGTGGTTAACTGTTGCCTGTAGGTTAAACATATAAAGCTGTATACATCTGTGTAGCATGTTTTAGCTATGTCAGACTGAGGCTCTTTTATCTTTTATTTCC
This sequence comes from Pseudochaenichthys georgianus, assembly GCF_902827115.2. NCBI lineage: Eukaryota > Metazoa > Chordata > Actinopteri > Perciformes > Channichthyidae > Pseudochaenichthys > Pseudochaenichthys georgianus. The sequence goes on along the minus strand of NC_047508.1, from coordinate 22,743,168 downwards.
CTGCTCATCCTGTAAACCAAGTGATCAACATCCGTGACAGCTTCACTTATCTAACCTTTGGGCTACTGAGACATACTGAAAATGTGTGAAGCAGGAAGTTAGTAGTTAAGAAAGGTGGTGACTACTACACTAAACACATCACAACAGGAGCTACCACTGAATTCCCATGAGGCAGATGCAGTAAATAACGTGATGCAGTCTTAACAGGCCTGGTTTATAGGCAGCAGTCCTATTCCCTGGTCATAGCAGGAAAAGTGAGGTTGTTACTTATCTCAGTAACAATTGAGAAGAGAATAAAACTCCATTACCGTCATTGCAGAAAGCACAATTCAATTAAGTGGCATTCCTAAAGGTGTCACACATACCAAACAGCAATACAAATAAGTAAGAATAAACATGTACTGTGTATCTTAAAGTTACAAAGTTTCCGGATATTGCACATTTGCAAATAAAGAGGAACATATATTGTACAAAGAAATACATTAAGGTGTAACCAGAAATAAAAGAAGCTTCTCTCTTTCAGTCAAATAACTCTTGCTCAATATTACAAACACTTGTCAGCGTCATCAGTGACTTACAGTTTCCACAACTCTTCTGTTGAATAAACACACTTGACTGTTTCCCTCTGCTACAATAGAAGATCCTTCAAGCATCACATTGTTTCCTAAAAAAATACTATTTAATGAATATGTATCATCAATCCTCAACCTCATTATATTCTTGGTGTTTTCCTTGAATGACCACTGATTTATACCGATATCTCAGCCAATGCTTCAAAAAGTGTATCTCCATATTCCTTTTCTTTAATTAATGAACAGCACCTGTCTTTCTATTTTGACAAGCCAAAACCCAACAATAAATACTAAAAAACGAATTTTATATTTTGAGATAAAATGCTTTCCGAATTTTATTTGAAGTTTTAAAACAACACATCAATTACTCAATTTGATATTCTCTTACTGATAATATAATTGTGTAAGAAGGTCTTTTGTGCACGGGACAAATGCAGGAAAGGAGATTTGGCATCGTTTCCAAAGAAACATTTCACCACAAAACCTAAACACATGTCAGGACATCTGAGGAATGTGTGCTCATCATTTAATGTTCATGCATTATAAATCCGCCAGATGGCGAGTGAGGTGCTGTTCTAACGTGTGAAACTCCGCTTCAGGCAGAAGATACCTCTCTATGACATCCTTGACATCTTTCTCAGTAGAGAGCTCATAGTCCTTCTTGTTCTTGAATGGTAAATGCCCTGCCAGCTCGCAGAGAGCAACGTTGAAGGCAGACTCGTCCTTTGCACCGAAGCACGATGTTCTGGGCCATACAGCGATGCGAACACCTTTTCTTGAGCAGTGATCCTTTTCATCCTGTATCTGATCAGAGGGCGGACTCCCGCGAGTCAAGAACAGGTTGTGCGCAGTATTACTTTCCACAAGAAAGTCTGTGACCTGACAGATGGCTCTGGCAACTTTCACCACACACTCTGATTCTGTGTAAAACAAAAAGCCTGCAGGAAAGTCCAACAAGCGATAAAATCCCTTTTCAGGAACTAGCAGCTTGACAGGCACAGATTCTATCTGGAGCTCATGGTTCAGGTAGTACCCATGTAGGTGTAAATGATTGACAGAGGCAAATGCTCCAAGACTATTGAACCCCACACGGAAGCCAGGATCGGAGCTCAGGAGTACAGATTCAATACCAACCTGGATGGAGAAGCTTGTCAGGACCTGCGGTAAACAGCATGAAGGTTCTTGAACAAAGAGACAATGTCCAAACTCCAAAGGGCTGACATTGACCAGCACGACCACTCTCCAACGTTCATGCAACTGTCCCTTTTCCTTTCTTCCCTCAACAACCTTTGTCATCTCAAATATGACTTCTTCTGGATCGATTTTGTTAAAATTAAACTGATTGGCATTGAACTCCTGCTTAATGCTCAGTATTTCCTCAGGCTTTCTTCTTTGTAATCCTCTTTGAATATTCAGCTGGGCCACATAGCCATGTGGGCCCGGCATGATACGCGTTTGTAAGTCATCCAGATGGTAGCGGAAGAGCCCCCTGTTCATCCTGTCTGACCAGCCGGCTTGGATGGTCAGGTCAAAATTTGATGGCTCTGGTGCAAGTCCATTTCCACTGCTCCGCTGGGCCTCTGTGACAAAGTCCTGGCCGTTATACACAAACTGGAGCGTCATGGTTAGATCTGCAGGGGAATAGTGAGGCAGAGAGGCGTTACATTTGACAATAAGGTTCACTATGGTATGTTAATGTATCATTCTGCTGTAGTCAGACATAGAGCCAGGTGATAGCCAGCTTGTGATCATAGAAGCGAGTTATGATTATCAATCACTCTGCATAGAGTAGCACTATCATACTGCATTGTAGTTAAACTATTTGGTATGGATTTGGAAACAATCTATTTTTGGTAAATCAATTCATAACACATACGTAAGCAAAACGTTTGCAATGACACATTAATCATATTTATTTAAGTACAATTTCCATGTATAGCCAATGGGCAAATTAGCACGAAGGTATTGAGGATAACACACTGGTTTGGTGTAACTCTAACGGGAATGTATAGATGGTCCCTAAGTGACACACTGTGGAGGAGCGAGGGCTGCAGTCGAATAGTCCATTTAGCTTAGGAACCTTCCTAACCGAGTGAAATGACCCGGAAGTCCCTCAGTGGCAGCCATGATAAGTGCCGTTCGAATTCTCTAGATGAGGAAAGGAGGTTTCAAACTTCCTTTATAACCTCCTTTAGCTTAGTAACCACTGGACCATTTGCCGCAGCATTTGCAGTCGCACAACAGTCGGCCGTTCACGGAAACAACCGATTATGACCGACAAATTATATCATGAAAGTTACGGTGCTTATTAAGCATTTTAAAATGTAGGTGGCAACTTGCCAAAGTGCTTTGTTTTGAACGTTCATCAGTATTATACTCAAAAAGAGAAATATGAACGTTAGTTTTTACTGAAATTATCAAATAAAGTCAACATTTCACAGTCATTACTGAGCAGTGGGGGTTGTTCAACTTTTAAAAGATGTTTGAATGGTGATACAGTGATAGATGTTAAGGACTAACGTTTATAATAAATACATTTGTATTGATTTTAAGATCTTTTCATAGTTCATACAATCTTTGGGATCATTTGTATTAATGTGGACCGGGGGGAGAGGGTGACGAGCATAAGTTTCACTTTTTTATTTCAATTCCAACTTTGGTCATGAAGAATATGTTTCTCTGTTGTCCCCGTTCATAAAGCATAAAACAACAGCATCAGAGCATGGTGCAGAGTCTCTAGATGAGTTTACAGTAGTCTCTCGTTCTTATTATACGGTTGTAGTCCGCTGTATAGAAAACTGTAGTTTCCCCACTGCAGCAGACGCATATTTATGACGTCCGCTGGCGCATCGTAAACACTTCGGATAGTGAAAGTGCAGTCGGATTCTCTCAAGTACCGCAGTCTCTTCTCCTAAATCCTTTTGAATTCTCCTATCGACTATCCCTTAACCCCGTGGCGTTTCACTCAGAGGTCAAGGAATAGACGATAGGGTTAGAATTTAGGAGCTGATTTTTTGACTATTCGACTGCAGCCGAGGGCTCCGCTGCGACCGGCCTGGCAGCTGAAATGAAAGCCCACTGGATCCTAGTTTTTTTGCAGTTCGAACAGTTTAAAGCTTTTTTATATACCTTTGTGTGATATGTTGTATACTAATGGGTCCAAATACATTTAATCGTACATGTGGTCTATGATATGAATGGATGTATTCGCTTCCTTACCTACACGTGTTCTTCTTCTGTGGTGTTTATTAATGAATTTCCGGTTCAATATTTCACAATAAAAGTTTCTATAAATGTATTTATTTGGAAAATCTTTGTTACCCCTTTAATAAATGTGTACATCAATTTCGACATCAGATTGAGTAAATAATTGAGTTGAATATTTTTTACATTTACATTTTAATACGGTAATGATAGCAGTTATAGCAGCCTACCAGTTTTAAATTGAAAGGAGGACAATTTGACAAAAAACAACGTTACATCCTATACATATTTCCAAAAACAGATCGCTGCATATTACACGAACATTATACTAATATAAGCACATGATACATCTAAAATTCACCCAGTAGTGAAACAAATATTCAAATAATGTAGGCTAGCCTACATTATTTGCATATTGTTCTGTGGTCACAATAAGCAGACTCAAACGAAAAGTCCTGCATTCAGGGGCGGATCATGGGGCGGACTGGCCATCTGGAGAACCAATCTGGCCGGCCCTTTAGAAAAAAATTGTTCAACGTCATCATTTAAAGAGCCTGTGACACGGTTTTCCCCCATCATCCAAACCCATCAATTTGAGTAAATATTGTCCCCTTGAAAACCGTTACTGAACTGATTTTGGATATTTGTACTTTGATAACCATTAATCTGCCCTTCAATGTTGACAATTTTCTGGATCTTCTCGCGGATTCTTTAAGTCCCGCCAAATGATGGGTGACGTCATTGCGGGCACAGCGCTCCAGCTGCACCATCCAGGATCCCAGTTTCTGCATGTAAACACACGATGGTGCACACAGCAGCAAGCTCAGACAGCGATGACAGTTTAATTTTGAACGTGTCTGAGAGCTCATATGAGGCTGAAGGATCGGTTTATGTTGTATCTGTTAGAAGTTTAGGAATGAGGTGCGTCAATATGGGCGTTCATAGGTCATGTAGCCAGTGGTGGACTGGGACTAAAAATCATCCCGGGACTCTCGACCGGCCCACTTCGGTACCGCTAGTAAATTGTCAACGGGGGGAGTGGGGGATGTCAGGGGCGGCGGGTGCTGTAGATAGTAAATGTAAATATTTGTGTCACTGCATCCTGGTAAAATACAAATATAATGTCTGTGTCTTTGACCTTAGCGCTGCTAGCCACCTGTGCCCTGTACTACGAAGCCAGTTCAACAGACCCTGGATATGTTTGAGTAACAAACAAACTAACAACAACAAACTAACAACAACAAACTAACAAACGAGATCTCGCTAAGCGGTCTTACGACGCTGGTTATCAACTCGGTAAATCAAGCCAGGGTTTCTCTCTCCAGCTGAGAGCGCGTTCACGTCTAAGACACGAGTGGATCTGACTTTAATTACATTTGTCTCGAGTGTTTCGTCAACATAATGTGTTGCTTAAAATAATACTTCTGCATACAGTCTGTGACACTGTGAGTGTTGCACGGCCAGATGAGGCTGGAGAAGCTGACTCAGATAAGGAAATATATGATATATTATGATATTATATGATCGATGATCTAATTGATGATGTAATATGAATGATAAGTGCGACACGTTGGCGTCTTCTCTGCATACGGCAGTTTAAACTGCATTTTCTTTATCCTGTAATATGACTTGAGAGATTTAAACTCCGCACACTGAGTTGATCTCTTTTCTATAGACGCCGGAGGTGGGCAGCGGCAGGTAAAAGAAGTTATTTAGCCTTCTCAAACCTGAGCCTCACGCGCCGCCTATGGGGGATGTGCTAGTTACTTATCCGACCGGCCCACTTCGGTATCGGCCCATCGGGATTCGTCCCGATGGCCAGTCCGCCACTGCACCCAGCCCACGTAAACTGTCAACGCGGGGAGCCTCGCTGCGGGGAGACGGTGGACCAAGTGTCCCGATCGGAGTGGGAATAATAATAATAATCCGTGCATTTTATCCATTAATTTCCCCAACATTGTGGTAAAAAAACCACACGTTTATATGTTGTTGGTGTACTACAACTACAAAAAGCATCGGTTTGTTTTCTCATCAGGAAATGCAGACCGGCTCAAACAAACGATTTGTAATCATCATCCTCACGATCATTTAATGTATCATATGTTCTCCGAATTGACATGAAAGCACTAATAAATGTAGTTTCATCCACTTGAGTTTATAACCACAAAAATAATCGATTTGTTTTTATATCACATCTGACGGGAGGAAATTCAGCAGCTCTCACTCCCGATTTTTAATCCTAATGTAATCATCATCTTCACCACGATGAAAGCACTAATAAATGTAGTTTCATCCACTTCAGTTTACAACTACAAAAATAATCGATTTGTTTTTATATCACATCTGACGGGAGGAAATTCAGCAGCTCTCACTCCCGATTTTTAATCCTAATGTAATCATCATCTTCACCACGATGAAAGCACTAATAAATGTAGTTTCATCCACTTGAGTTTACAACTACAAAAATAATCGATTTGTTTTTATATCACATCTGACGGGAGGAAATTCAGCAGCTCTCACTCCCGATTTTTAATCCTAATGTAATCATCATCTTCACCACGATCATTTATGTTTATGTCGCCGAATTGACATGAAAGCACTGACAAATATGAATATACTGTAGTCAACTTCATTAAAACGTTATTAACGTGCCTAATCTCAGTAATTCACCATTTCTACGCATGACAACACACTTTGTCCGTGTTTGGCTCTCGAAGCGTTCCCGCATTGACGTCACTTCCGGCTTCCCCCAAAACTTCAAAATGAGTCGATGGAATTTCCCCGCGATGTTCGAAATTATTGATATTTAACGGAACGGTATCGCTTTTTCTTTTTTAAACTGACGGTTCGAGATTACTAGTAGCCCAATATTTCATTGCACAACAGTTGTTGGGATGCTGTCACAGGCTCTTTAAGTACAGAATTGTCATCAACAAAATATAATCAAAGCATCAAAGGTAAAATAATTTGCTTTCAGAGTTAACACATTATATACTGGAATATTATTATTAATGCATTTAGATGTAAATATTTGCCTAATGTTATGTATGTGAGGTAAAGCCAAGTACAAAGTACAATATTTGCCTCTATTAAAATTGGGCATAAAATGAAATTCCTCCTAACTATTTGTTTCAAAATAATCTTGTTCCCCCTAATAAGTGCTCACATACAACCCACCCCCAATAATGACACACACATAAAGCTGTTCAGAGGATATCCAAACGATAAGCCGTATTGTATTGAAAAAGAATGTGAGCAATATTTTACTGCTGAGCAACTGTCCAGTTTTTCCTTGTTGATCCGTAGAGGCTCAACTCACTCTGAAAGAATGAGCAGCTGGCCAATGAGCCATCATGGTTATTTTTGTCTCTACATGCTGTAGGAGATAAAGCAGGCAGTGATTGGCAGAGTTGTGAATGTGTACCACAGAGTTTTGGGGCTCATCACAGACGGTGTGTCTCATCTAAACTACCTACTGAACTATCTGTGAAAAACTATGGAAGACAGCAACAACAAAGTAGGTACAGTTGTGTTTGATGCCTGGTTAGTAAAACTGCTATGATTTCTTAAAAGTTATTTAAACATAGACAGCTACAAAAATAGTTGTGTGCCGTTAACAAATTACACTTTGATTAATTATTTGAAATATTGATTATGGGGTTTCTTTTCTACGTTGAAATGGCTTTAACCTTTTTAGAGCTTCAAGAGTTGGACAATAATAGAGTTGTATCTGTTTAGAGGAACAGATGGCAGTCTGGTCCGCCATGCTTCTAGTTATTTTTAACACCATCAACAGTTTCTGTTACCAACACATCACTCTCACTATGATAGCCTAATACTAGTTTGTTAGTTTTGCCCTGATTGTTTTAGCTGGTCTTTCATTTCATTTTCTCTGACAGTTTTGTACCTCTTTCTTTTGTAGGTGGAAAAGAACGCAGAAGATAAAGCTCCCAATCTAAATCTAAATATGACACCAAATGCTGATGGAGGGCACACAGAAGATGATTCACAGTCACCCCTAACAGTCATTGTCCAAGGTATGTACTGCATTAATCCAATTTGTAATTAATCCATTAATACACCACATATTGTCTAGATAGTGACTATTAATACTTCCCTTCTCCCAATTTTCAATTTAATCATGTTTAAATTAATCACAATTATAGATATATATGCAATAAACCATATTGTGAAACAAATACGAGACTCATTTAACAACACAATTTTAGTTCAAACACGTACTTATATGTTTTTGTGGCTTAATATCTCGCAATGTTTTGAACGAGTCACATTTCGAAGTTCTGAAATGTTTTCCATCCTTTAACATGTGTTCACTGATCAGATAAACGTTTTTATTCAAATTCATTTAATTGAAATACGTATTTGGTTTATCAAGCACAATATTCATTTTGTAAAATCAGCCCGACTCCGCAAAGTAATCCCAATTAATGTAATAATTTCACGCTTTTATCCTCTTACACCAGGTCATGGAGCCACTTCTGCAGAGAGTGGAGAAAACAATCCCGATGTCCAGACTGGCCCTGACACAGATAAGGAAAATGCCATTAAGCCAAACCTCCAGATAACATATAGCACATTTACTGTCAAGAATGGTCAAGATCTGAAGGTAGAGATCCCAGTGGTTGGGCACCCTGCACCAAAAATTGAATGGAAAAGAGATGGTCAGGCCGTCAAGGAGACATCAAGACTAGAGGTTACGAATATGTCATCATTAACAGTTCTTCATATCAGACATGCTGCCAGGGAGCACTTTGGTCAATACTCTATCATTGCAAACAACAGTGCTGGAAAATGTACAGGAGAAATCACTGTGGTTGTTCTGGAAAAGCCAGATCCACCTACAGGGCCTTTGAGAATTGATGAGATCAGTTCTGACTACGTTGTCATCTCCTGGGAGCCACCAGAGTACACGGGAGGGTGTCAGCTAGACAACTATGTAGTAGAGAAACGTGACACTCTAAGTACAGAATGGCAGACTGTGTCAGCAACAACAGTAAGAACCACAATCAAAGTAACAAAACTGAAGACAGGAAATGAATACCAATTCAGAGTGTTTGCAGAAAATAGATATGGAAAGAGCACTGCAATCACCTCTCCTATTGTAATGGCACAGTATCCTTTTAGTGTGCCCACTGAGCCTGGCACCCCCTTTGTGTCCACAGTGGCAAAGTACAGCATGGTGGTTGAATGGGAGCCTCCAGCCAAAGATGGAGGCAGCCCACTCATCGGCTATCACCTTGAACGCAAAGAGAAGAACAGCATTTTATGGACCAAGCTGAACAAAATTGTTATACCTGATGCTCGCTTCAAAACAAATGGACTGGAGGAAGGCATCGAGTATGAATTTAGGGTCTTTGCAGAGAATATTGCTGGACTTAGCCCATCTAGTAAAATATCTGAATGCTATGTGGCAAGAGATCCGTGTGATCCACCTGGTAAACCTGAAGCTGTTGTCATAACAAGAGAGAACATCACACTTCAGTGGGAAAAACCGAAGTTTGACGGTGGAAGCGCAATTACAGGCTATGTTGTTGAAAAGAGGGAGCTACCAGATGGCAGATGGATGAAGGCAAACTACACCAGTGTTATTGAGAATCAGTTCACAGTCACAGGTCTGACAGGAGGTCAAAGTTATGAGTTTAGAGTGACTGCTAAGAATGGTGCTGGTGTTTGGAGCACACCTTCAGAAAATGTAAACATCATCGCTCAGGATGTTATTGAAGGACCCACAGTGCTTTTGGATCCCAAGTTCAAGAGTACTACTGTTGTTCAGGCTGGTGAGACATTTGTTATTGATGCTGATTACTTTGGAAAGCCCCTCCCTGAAGTATGTTGGCTCAAGGATGGAAAAGAAATTGACAAAGCTACACAGAGAATGGAGGTAAAAAACACCCTCACTCACACAACTTTGACCGTCAGGAATTGTGCACGAGTGGACGGGGGACAGTTTGTCTTGAGCCTCAGAAACATGGGTGGAACTACATCTACCCGCGTTGTTGTCAAGGTCCTGGATAGATCTGGTCCTCCAGACGGACCACTGAAGGTGAAAGTTGTCAGTGCAGAGAAGTGTAATCTTCACTGGAACCCCCCTTTAAATGATGGTGGTGCCACTGTTTCCCACTACATCATTGAAAAAAGGGAGACCAACCGTGTTACTTGGACAGGGGTTGAGCATCACGTTGAAGCTGTCAGTTACAAAGTGACAAAACTGGTGCCTGGTAAAGAGTATATATTAAGAATTGCTGCTGTGAATAAGTTCGGTGTTGGTGAATTTCTGGAATCAGAACCCTTCATTGCACAACATCCATTTACAACACCCAGCGCACCTTCTACCCCTTCAGCCAGCACTGTGACTGGTGATTCCATAGTGCTCTCATGGGAAAGGCCTGAGAATGATGGAGGCTCAGAAATTGAGGGCTACATCTTGGAGAAATGTGACAAAGAGGGAGTCAGATGGACCAAATGCAACAAGAGACGACTAAATGAGTTGCGTTTTCGATGCACAGCGCTGGCTGAGGGACATTACTATCAGTTTAGAGTATTTGCAGAGAATGCTGCTGGTGTTGGTGCACCCAGTGAGCAAAGTGAGTACATCAAAGTATGTGAAGCAACTTACCCACCTGGACCCCCTACCAACCCAAAAGTGATAGACTATTCCCGCAGTACTGTGTCTCTGACCTGGTCAAGGCCTATCTATGATGGTGGAGCAGCCACCAGTGGCTTTGTAGTTGAGATGAAAGAAGCATCAGAAGATGAGTGGATTGCATGTACTCCGAGCACAGGTGTAAAGGACACAAACTACACAGTGGAGAGACTAAGAGAAAATGCAGAGTACAATTTCCGTATACGTGCGATGAATGTTGCTGGAGTTGGAGAGCATGTGGATCTATCTCAGTCAGTGGTAGCTGCTGAAAAACCGGAGGCACCTGAGATTGAGTTGGATGCAACCTTGAGGAAGATTGTCGGTGTTCGAGCCTGTTCCACATTAAGACTCCTTGTCACCATCAGAGGCAGGCCAGAGCCTGAAGTTAAATGGTCAAAGGATGGTGGCCCTCTCAGTGAACGCGCTCAAATTGAGGTAAAAAGCTTCTACACAGAGTTAGTGATCGAGAATGTCAATAGAAATGACACAGGAAAATATGTGTTGACTGCTGAGAACTGCAATGGCCTTAAATCAGCATTCATTAATGTCAGAGTATTGGACTCCCCCAGTGCACCAACAAACGTAGAGGTCAAGGATATAAAGAGGGACTCTGTGTCCATCTCCTGGGAGGCACCTCTCATTGACGGAGGAGCAAAGATTTCACACTATATCGTAGAAAAGCGAGAAGACGCTAGAAAGGCATTCACAAGCGTATGTAGCAACTGTGTAAGAAACTCATACAGGATTGACAATCTCCAAGAAGGAAGTTTCTACAATTTTCGTGTTCTGGCTGTGAATGAGTTTGGCACTGGACTGCCAGCAGTAACCACTGACGCTGTTAAAGTGTCTGAGGCTCCTCTGCCCCCTGGTAAAATCACACTCAGTGATGTTACTTCTAATAGTGCAAGCCTCTCTTGGGAGAAGCCTGACCATGATGGAGGAAGCAAAATCACACGTTATATTGTAGAAATGCAGGCCAAGGGAGAAGACGCATGGACAATGTGCTCAGAGAGTAAATCACTTGAAGCAACTATTAATGGGCTGGCAAAAGAAAATGAGTATTTCTTCAGAGTAAGCGCTGTGAACGACAAGGGAAAAAGTGAGCCAAAGTCTCTCATGGCACCTGTAACAGTAAAGGACACTAGTGCTGGGCCCATTATTAATTTGCTGTCCAACACATTTAGTGTGAAGGCAGGAAGTGACTTAAAGATAGACGTTCCATTCAAGGGTGTACCAACACCAACAGTCACATGGAAGAAGGATGGCAACTTGCTGAAAGAGACAAGCAGGGTAAATGTGCACACATCTGACACATCATCGCAGATCATTATCAAAGATGCAACCAAAATAGACGTTGGCATGTATGAGGTGACCCTTACCAACTCGACAGGAACTACATCTGCTGAAATCTCTGTTAATGTTTTTGAAAGACCTGGACCACCAAGTGATCTCAGTTTGGATGAAGTGAGTGCTGACTTTATGTCTTTGTCTTGGCAGCCCCCACATTATACTGGTGGGTGTCAGATCAGTAATTATGTTGTTGAGAAAAGAGATACAGGCAGTACAATATGGCAGACTGTGTCAGCCACGGTTGCCAGAACCTCAATCAAGATATCCCGTCTGAACCAGGGAGCTGAATATCAACTTCGTATTGCTGCAGAGAATCGTTATGGTAAAAGCCAATGTGTTGAGTCTGAACATGTGGTTGCCCAGTATCCCTTTAAGCCCCCTAGTCCAGCAACCAATCTCCATGTTGTTAGTGCCTCAAAGTCTGTCATGGTGGTTGCATGGAGCAATCCAGAGAGTGATGGTGGCAGCCCTATAATTGGTTATCATATTGAATGCAAGGATCACAGCAGTATTTTGTGGACAAAGTTAAACCGCAACCCAGTGAGTGAGAACCAGTTCAAGGTAACAAGTGTTGAAGAAGGGCTGATATATGAGTTCCGGGTCTGTGCTGAAAACATGGCTGGTGTTGGGCCATGCAGTAAAGCATCTGAGCCTGCAGCAGCAAGAGACCAGTGTGATCCCCCAAACAACCTCTCAGTTACCAATATAACAAACAGCTCAGTTACCCTGTCCTGGGAAAAACCAGAATATGATGGTGGGGCAAAAATAACTGGGTATATTGTTGAGCGTAAAGAGCTGCCTGAAAATTGCTGGCTTAAATGCAACTTCACCAACTTACAGGACACCTTCTTGGAAGTGATTGGCCTCACAGAGGGTGAAGAGTATAATTTTCGTGTGATTGCAAAGAATTCAGCTGATCTCTTTAGTTCGCCCTCTGAAACCACGGGTCCAGTTACAGTACAGCATGATGTGGAGCCACCCAAAATTATACTGGAGGACAAATGTAGACAGGTGATGGTTGTCAGAGCAGGAGACCTCCTAAGAATAGATGCTGACATCTCTGGCCGACCCAACCCTACAGTGTTTTGGTCGAAGAATGGTCTAAATATTGGCACCAAGGGACGGGTTGAGATCACTGCAACAAAGATGCATACCTCTCTACTTATCAGAGAAAGTGTTAGGAAAGACTCCGGACAGTATATTGTGACCCTACAGAGTACGGGTGGTACTACATCTAGGTCTATCACCTGCAAGGTCCTGGACAGACCCGGCCCACCTGCTGGACCTCTAGAAGTGTCTGCACTCTCAGCAGAGAAATGCACCCTGTCGTGGGGACCCCCTAAAGAGACTGGCGGTGCTGAGATCATGCACTATATGGTTGAAAAGTGTGAAACAAGCCGAGTTGCCTGGACCTTAATGTATGGTGAATTGATGGCAACTACCTGCAAAATAACCAAGCTACTCAAAGGAAATGAATACCTATTTAGGGTGAGAGCAGTGAACAAATATGGAGAAGGTGAGATTTTGGAAAGTGAGCCCATCAAGGCAATGGATCCCTTTACTATCCCGTCTGCACCGACTGATGTTGAGGTAACAAGTGCAACCAGTGAAGTTATGACTATCTGCTGGAAGAGACCTACCTCTGATGGTGGTAGTCGCATCAGTGGTTACATTATTGAGAAGAGGGAAAAGCAAGGTGTCCGTTGGGTGCGTGTTAACAAGAAGCCTGTCTATGACCTACGAGTCAAAGCCCCCGGGCTGCATGAAGGATGCGAGTATGAATTTAGAGTCTTTGCTGAGAATGTTGCTGGGCTAAGTGAACCCAGTCTCCCATGCCCGCTAACTATGGCAGAAGATCCAAAGTTTCTCCCCTCTCCTCCTACGAAACCCACCATAATTGATTCATCCAGGACCTCCATCACTCTGTCATGGAACAAGCCGCTGTTTGATGGTGGATCAGATGTAACAGGGTATAAAGTTGAATTCAGAAAATCAGGAGAAGAAGACTGGACTGTTGGTGTTCATAACACCGATACAACAGAGTTTACAGTAACTGGGCTCACTTCAGGGACTGAATATGTTTTTAATGTCAGTTCGATAAATAAGATTGGCATCAGCGAACCCAGTCCTGAAACAGATCCTGAAGTAGCCATGGAGAGAGAGGAGGAGCCCAGGTTTGATGTTGCCACTGATATTAGGAAACCCCTGATTGTTAAAGTTGGAGGCACCTTCACTTTGACTGTGCCTTTCACAGGCAAGCCTGTTCCTAGTGTGACATGGGACAAAGCAGATATTGATCTGAGAATCAGAGGAATGATCAACACCAGCAGCTCAATCAGCTCTATCACAGTGGAAAGAGCAACACGCGATGACTCCGGAAAATACATAGTCAGACTGCAAAACGTTGCTGGATCTGCCTCTTTGACGCTGAATGTGAGAGTTTTGGACTCGCCTGGACCGCCAAGTAATGTAGCAGTTAAAGACGTGACTAATAATTCTGCCACTGTTACCTGGGACATCCCTGAGAATGAGGGAGGAGCCCCTGTCAATAACTACCTTGTAGATATACGGGACATCAGCAGGAAAGGGTGGACAAGACTCACTGACAAATGCCGTCGACTGTTCTACAAGTTGTCTGACCTGGAAGAGGGAGGAATCTACTTCTTCAGAGTCACCGCTGAAAATGAGTATGGGATCAGTGTTCCAGCTGAGACCAAGGAGGGAACAAAAATGATAGGTACAGTCTGTGAATAAATAACACATGAGTTGTTGTATTTGGTAGAAATATAAAGAAGCATAAGTAGGATGTGAAATATTTTACAGAACAATTAAATGTATTAAGCACTTTCGTTGCACATTATTCTACTTTGTGCAAAACATTTTTATTTTTCAGATACAACCGATTGGGAGACAAATCCAGGGGCTTAGCGTGTCTTCTTCCCAGAAATGAATGTACCATCTCCTGATGTTCCTGTCAAGATACTCATCTACTGTATATCCCATCTCTATGAAGTGCTGATCAGAAAAAAACAGTTAGTGAATGCTCTGTGAACTAATGCATTACCAGAGGTTGCAGTTTTGTAGATATACTCGGGCCTATCTTTTTTTAATAGTTTTTTCTCTAATATGCTTTCATGATGATGGATTTTATAGAAAGAAATGCATCAATGTCCTGATTTTGTTTGCTTATGGTTATAAAACAATGATAACAAAAAATGATGTGGTTTGTTGCAGATCTCTAATAAAAATAAAGAAGTTTTACTCCCAACTTTTATGTAGTTACAAATTATGAACACTGGCTGACATAACCCTTGCAAAGAATATAATAAGACATATACAAACAAATAAAACGTTATTTTTTGTGAAATTTTGATGCAATATACTTGTGCTGGAACCTTTTATATATTGTGTTATATTGGCTCAAATGTAAAATGGGATTGTGGCAATTTACTCTTTTGTTGCATGTCTTTCATTGTTAAAAGCAAAAATCCACCCAAAATACCTCATGATACCAACATACTTAACAAAAAGATTCTAGAGAGTAGGACCCAGTGATAAACTACTGCAAAAAAAATCATTGCAAAAATATGTACATCTTATATTAAAACATTATTAGTAATATAATAAATGTCATCGATGTTACTGTATGAAGACACGAAGATTGGAATGGAAGAATAACAAAAAGTCTGCAGGTTTCCCAGTTGTTAGAATTAAAAAGTAGGAATTTCCAAAGTAATTCAGTGTCACTCAGACTAGAGTCAGGGTTTTGTTTTATTCACAATGAACTGTGTCAAAATAAAGTAAGATGATTTTTTAAAATAACTTCATAGGTAAGACCCACAAGTCACCAGCCTTCGCCATTTGTCCTGAAAGAATATTATAAAGGAAGCTGTTTGCATGTACGTCACTATGGAAACCGTTACAGCCAAATACAGGAAAGGGGACGCTCTACTTAGATACCCGGAAGTAGGCGATGTAAAGAGTAACTTAACTCGCTGCGTAACTCTTCACAACAACAAAAGTACATTTGCGACCTGAATTATCCGAAATGGGAACTACTGCAAGTCAACTTGGGAAGGATATGCTCTCAGAATATCAAGTAAGTGCCGAAGTACATATTATATCGACATTGTTAACCGAGTGGCTAAAGTTGAAAAGTTGTATTTTATAAACGAGGATATCGTAACATAGAAGTTATTTTAGCCTAACGTTTAAAGGCAACTTAAAACTGTTACAGCATTGGTATCAAGTATGATTATCTTGCGGTCTATAACGTAAAGTTAGTTAAACTACCATAACGCTAGTGGTAGCTTTATTGAAATACCACTATTCATCAAGCTTATATCGCTATTATTGTTACCAATATAACAACTCAGACCATGGATGTCATGTACCTATTATAGAAAAGTCAGACTTTTTTTTTTAAAGTATTGCTTTATGTATTCTGTGACTTGTCATTTTAATAATACTCATTTGTACTTTTAGGAGCTGACTTTCTTGACAAAACAGGAAATTCTTCTGTAAGTGTGCTGCATGCCACATAAAAAACATGTTTTATAAAGCATAGGAATCAATGTTTATTGTGATCCATGCGTATGTCTTTTTTTATTCATTTGTTTAGTGCCCACAAGAGATTCACTGAACTGCTCACTAAAGATGAAAAAGACCTTCCAAATAACAGAGTGCCAATGGAGAGGATTCTCACTCTGCCAGAGCTCAAGGTGAAAAGCTATTGGAAAGTAAAATAGGAGAAATGTGATGTTGACTGCTTAGTGGTCATATGCATAACATGACTAGGAGTGTCTTGTGCTTTGTGTGTTCTTGTAGAAGTAATGATAAACTGCACTGACCCTTGTACTTGTCCTTCTTACAGTCCAACCCTTTCAGGAAAAGAATCTGCAATGTATTCTCAACATCTGAATACAAAGATGGAGGCCTCACATTTGAGGACTTCCTGGATCTCCTAAGTGCCTTCAGTGACTCTGCTACTCTGGAAATCAAATCCCACTATGCATTCCGTATATTTGGTAAATAGGTGGATGCAAAAATCTGGTTACTAATTAAAACATGTAATTCATCAATCTGTGTAACAAGCATATTTGTATTTTCAGACTTTGACGATGATGGAACTCTTGATTGTGGCGATCTGGAGAAGTTGGTAAACTGCCTCACCGGTGAGACAGACGACACAAGGCTTACTCCTGAAGAAATGAGGCAGCTCATTAACAATGTGAGTTCACTGGGGCTTCTTCCTTTTCAAATATGTAGAAAGACACACTACATGGTTCAAACAGCTCTGAACACCTACCTGTCAGAGTAACAGTTGTTCCCTTGGTTTGTTTTACAGATTCTGGAAGAGTCAGATATTGACAAGGATGGGACTGTGAACCTCTCAGAGTTTCAGCATGTCATTTCAAGATCTCCAGATTTCGTCAGGTGACTAAAAATCAAATGATGATATATAGATGGATAGATATATAGTTTACTAAAAGCAATGTTGTTCATAATTAACTGCTTCTGTTATATTTCTCCGCAGTTCTTTCAAGATTGTGCTGTGAAGACCTCATGGGCTGTGGCAATGGATCACCCTTTAACTCTCATATGGTGTTTCATTTACAATTAGAACACTTTTAGATATTTGCCTTAAATTATACTGGATTTTATTGCCGTAACTATTTTATGGATCATTTATAAAATATAAAAACCTGTGATTTTTTTATTTCTATAAAGAAAATAAAAAATATTTTCAAGAAGACCTTGTTCACAATGTTTGTTTTATATTATACAAAATACATTTCATTCAAACTCTTGTATTTGTTGTTATAAGTAACACTTCCTGGTATGTTGTCCAAAGTCCAATGTCCACATTTATCAAGGGAATTCCATATTACTTTACGGGCCAGCTACTTCCTCCTTGACGACAGAAGCAAAGGTATTCCACGCACCGCACACTACGTCAACCACACGCATCTGCTGCTCCTTAAACAACTCCACACGCTGAGGCTCATCTGAACTGATCAAAGTATGGTGTCCTAGTTGGCCATAGTCACCTAAATGGTAATAGAGGGATAGACAGAGTAAGTGTATTAGCTTAAGTTGTGCTTAAAGCATAATGATGAATTAAATGAGTACAGGGAGCATGCTAAAGATAAACCAAAATCTGTTTAGGTGTCAGTTGGCTCTAAATTCAAACTTACCCCAGCCCCAAGTGTAGAGGTCACCTGTGGCTGGAATTAGAACATAAATATGACAGTGACTGATCTGCCAATTAAAAGCATCATTATACAACCATTACCAAGTGTTGCAAGTGTTTACTTACTTGTTACTGCAGCGGTGTGTCGGCAGCCACAGCTGACTGTGCTGACTTCACATGATGGAGTGATATCCAGCAGAGCCGGGAAAGCCTGGATTGATATGAATACCTCTTCATGTGTCTCTCCCTCTTGTGGCTCTTCAGCAGTAGACGTGCTGGCATCTCTGCATGGTGATTCTGTTCAGCACAGTAAATGTTGCAGTAATGCCATTTTCTTCTAAGTTACAACTTTGAGTGGTGAGATTGCATTACAGTTTAGGGGATGGTTAAATTATAAACATAGATAATGAAAGAATTTCCCATACTTCAAGTACTATCAATATATTTAAATAGTTTGAAAATGTGCGTTATGAGCTTTTTACTGTAGCACAGTACGATTCAGCTTGATTGCATTTCGCTTATGGTGCCCAAATGACATTTGAAAAGAGATAATGGCAGTGAATCCACAGACCTAACAGTGAACATTTCCCCCTGTTGTTCAGCGTAAATATTTTGGCAAGCATCTTCGATAAATGCTGCGAAAATGCTTATTCAAGTGTGGAGAATTGTAGCTATCATACATACCACACGAAAAACGTTACAGTTGAGAGAAATGTCATATTGGGTTGAGTGATCTTCAGCACATAATAGTATTTTCGTTGATGGAAAGCACCGTCGGTAAAAATAAATACTAGTTTGATCGAGTTTTGAGGCGAAAAGTCTCTTACCTTCTTGTTGTTGACTAATTTTCTGCTGCGTTGCTTTCCTCAGACCTCGTGATGGAAGTCCAAGCTGTCCACTTTCATTCCAACCCCACACATAAAGGTCTCCCCCATCTGAAGAACAATGTCATTTAAGTTCCTTTTCCACCTCGATTTGTAGAATTTTCACTGGCAACGTTTTGTTTAACACTCACCACTAATACAGACAGAGTGCCAGCCTCCTGTAGCTACACAGCTCATGGGCATCCCCCAGAGGGCCTCCACTGCCCTGGGCTCCTCCTCAGGGGTCAGGCCTCCATGCCCCAGTTGACCATGGCTGCATTACACAAAAGATCAAGATATGCATGAGTGCATAATATTGCTCCGATTCCCACTAAATACAGGTGTTTAAGCATTAGGTCTACCTGCCAAGTCCCCAGGTGTACACAGTTCCAGAGGCACTGAGGAGGATGGCATGCTCCGAGCTCAGGGCCAGACTCTTGGCTCTCAGGTGTGGGGATAAGGAGCGGTAGAGGGGCGTTTTGGTGGCTATGTATCCCCCAGGAACCAATGGGAGATTTAGAGGGGTTCCTATAGCAGCATAAAGATATCCATTTAGCCAATTAACATATTGTTGGGAAAATACTGAATGTACTCTTCCAATATTAGAGTAGCACATGATAACAAAGGCCCAACTCTCTGTGTACATGACAAGATGTATGATGATTACCTAGAAGAGTGTCAGGACACACTGTTTTACTTTTAGGCATAATATAGCTATGTGACAACGCTTAACATGATTATTCAGCCTCTCTGGAGATAGACATATGACAAGCATGATCATTTCTGACGTGGTTCTTCTTTAGCTAATCTAAACAAAACATTATACTGATTTGAACCGGTATTCCTGCATCTTGTGACTGTGTAACACCCCCTCTTGTATGTGAAGGACACTGTTCGGGAACTAGTTGTACGTACCAAATGCATGAATGATTACTTCCATTCTTGCAGGGATAATAATACATGTATCCTGATATTGAAACTGATATTTTTTTAACACATATCATACTTGTAGAAGATTACCAGAGATCTCTGGTTCTGTTTTTATTTCCATGCTCCATGATGGAGACGTCTCTTTCTTTTGCAGATCCCAGGACTCAAGTCTGTCTGAGAAAGCGAGGGTCAGGTATGATTCACTGATGATGGCATCTTTACAGCCTCGGCTCTCTTTTACAGGATTACCACAGGAGTCATTGGAGACGAAACCTGATAGGCACACACAGCTGTCACCTAGCAAACAGGGAGCAAGGTGGATAATTAGTATTTCGATAAAGAGTGATATTAATATCATCGACGCACTCCGAGTGTCAAACAAGAGCCGTTTTATTTTTGATAGGCTTACCATTCAAATACAAAGATGCTCTTCGACTCCAGCTTGCTCTGATTTGACAATCCGTCTTCAGTCTGCAGTCACTTCTGTCCTCCTGAGCAGTACACTCTATTGGACTACTCACTTTGACTTCCTGTTCATTCTCAAAACATTCTCCTTCCAATAATTGATCTTGTCCATATATCTGGCCAAATGCGTTGAAGCCAAAACCGAACCACCGCATTTGAAACGGGTAACTTCTGTTTACGCTGCGGAAAGACGTGCGACACAGTTTTCTGCAAAAGTGTGGGTGCATACGGGTATACTGCGCATGCGCACAAGCATTCACGCAGCCCCCCTCAACAATGTCTTTTAATAACACTTTTGAGAATATTATAAAGTATCGGTAGACAACCATGGTTAAAATGCTACAGCAACAAAACAATTCACAATTCTTTCAACATAGTTTTCTAATATAATCTATTTCACAACACTGATAATAGAACGTCATTGATGACTCTGAGGCATCCAGCTAAAGTACATCAATGTTTTAAGAAAGCTAGGCCTTGAGATGGAGACTGTGGTACTGAGTTCGTCATCTGACTATATATCTGGGTCATTCTACAGAAAAGGTGGAATCTGGGTGATACAAATCTGCTGAAATAGATTCCTTCTAAAAACATCTAAAACCTGTTAAATAGCAATAACTAACTCTTAACTTGATGAATCCACAACAAGTAGAGCTTAAAATATTTGTATACTTTATACAAAGCTTATTTGTATAGGAATGTCACTGGTGTTACGTGTTACCAGGAAGAAGAGTAACACCAGTGACAATTTGGAGAAAACACTACCATTTTAACAAAATGGCTGCAATGTGTCAGACCAAATATGGCTTCAGTCAATATCAAAATCGTTTAACTCTTCAATACAATACATTTTCCCATTCAAATGTTCACCCCTAGGACTATGCAATCAGTAACACTAATGACAGACTTGAAAGACGCATGTAAAATTTGAAGATAAAATGACACCTTTAACAAACAAAGTAAGAAGTATCTGACTTTCCTTATGTCTTTGTCCACTGCACTGCCTCAAATGATCTCTTGTTACAGGAGGCACTTCAGTACATTATTTCAAAAATAAAAGCGTTTTGTGTAGCAGTAACACCAATGACGTAATTTTGGGTGACTGACATTTATTTGATATTAATAATAATTTGCTTTTTTTTGGTACCATTTCAGTGTTATATTTAATGCTTGTAATGTTATGTAAATATAAATTAGATTTATTTATTGAAAAAAAAATCTTTTAAATTAAAACTATAGGCTTCCATGTATGATCAAAGTGACAAGGCAGTTCCTTGAACTTGACATTTTAAATAAATTGCAATTTACGTATAAAATCATTTTTTATTTAGTACCATTGCAAAGACAATCTCTATTTATTCAACATATATAATGAATGTGAGTATTAGGTCAACGTCATGTATTTTGGTGTCTGCAAAAGTAAGTGACAGCACTTCCACCTTCTCTGTAGAATGACCCATCTACAAACATATGATTCTGTTTTTTTAACATTTAGGATTTAGACAAGGGCGCGCATCACTGAATCAATCCAAACATAGCTTCATTTGTTGAGATTGGGACATCACTTTTATAAAGATGTTATCATGCAACGAAATTATAATGTAGCCTATTTAACATTCGTTAGCATTGCCCATTCTTTGGTTGCATTCTGTTTATATATTTTCTGGAAATACGAACAGTGACAAACATCCGAAATAAGTCTGAGGAACTGAAATGCTCCAATTAAGAAACATCAATTTCACATCGTAGCAAAAACAATATAATAACACAAAGTGGTGTGTCATTAAAGGCAATGTGTCAAGTGTTTCCAAAAACTTTCATGTACAGAAAATGAATTTGTCTACGAGTAAACCTGGTGCAAAATGACTTGATAATATAATAAGCGGCAACCATTGTTGAAGCAAGAGAGTTCACATACATGTTTTATTTTTTGTGTTCAGTCATTACTAGAAAACAAACCATACAATTGAAGCACAAGGAATGTGGTGTGGATAATAATACACAATAACATACATCAAAACAAAATGCACATTTGTGAAGGAAATGTTTAACTTTTAGTGTGTTTAGGTTCAAATATTATAAAATCAATGCATTTCCTTCAGAAAATGTGAGGGAATGCTGAAAGCTGCTGAAACTTAATTCACACTAAATATAAAAGTGCACATAATGATAAATATAATGTTTTTTTGGGAATCATAATATCAAAATAAAAACATTTAGAAATATCAAGGAATAGCAATCTTTAGTAAAGATTGTATAGAGCATACTTGGCCCAACCTATACTTTTGGTGGTGGTCCAAGAACATTCAGTATAATTAAGACAACAATACAATGTGAAAGCAACGCAATGTGAAAGAGTACAACACCTCTGTTTGCATCTGCTTGCTTTCCTTACCAACTATCTTTTTTCATCTTTTTATTGCTAGGGACAGTGTTAAGTTAAGACACATGAGCATTTCCGGATTTGCTTGTACCCACCCAGACCAAAAGTTTCCTGCATAAGTGAAATGACTTTGCTGGGTCCACACAATTCTCACAGCACTTCAACATTGCCTGGTGGCACATCCACATACTGTACTCTTTCATGGTTCAGTTCCCTTTTCCTTTTCCCTGCCTTCCCTGGACATGATGATGCTGTACTCCACGGCGATGTCCAAACAGTTCTGAGCTGCCTTAGAAATGGGTTTCGAAGTGCCCTCTCCTCCTTTCGCCAGGACAGAGAGAATCTCCAGAGCTTCACTCTCCATGATGGTCTCAGCCAGACTCTTGTCCGCTTGCATGATGTTCTGAACTATGACCACTCCACGGTGCCGCAGGTCGGATATTTCACAGAGCAATAGTGACTGTAAAATCTCTAGCCAGTGTGTCGTCTAGGAAGAGAGGAAAACAGGAAGAAATGTGAGCTAAACTGAATAATGCATCATTGCGGTATGCCACAGTGCTGAGTTGATGGACAGTGAGCTGCTGCCTTTGCATGCTTACTGTTCCAGGGATGCGGGCGCAGAGCTCAGGCTGCTCTGAGGTCAGCATGGCCAGAGTTCCTGCAGCAGCTTTTCGTAGCCTCTCATCATCCTCCCCGCTGTAGAGCACCAGCAGCTTCAGGCGATCGTTCCCTGTGGCTAAATACAGCTTCTGAACCTGAAGAAAAACCCAATCTTACTTCTACTTTTCAACATTAGTTGTGACATACAATCATATATAATTATGCGTCTTACCTCTGTGCTTAAAACCAGATTACACATGCACTCTGTGGCAGCAGCTCGGACCAGGTCGTGCTCCTCAAACATGTAGCCTTCAATTTTTGCGACTGCCTTCTCCTTTATGATCTTTTGTCTGTGAAATAACAAAAATACAATCTGATACTCCAAATAATGATACAGAAAAGCTATGTTTAAATACAAGACAATCATATATATATATCTATATATATATAGAAAGGACGTCAGATCTTATTCAAATTTTTTTTTTAGCGTGACCTGATAAACGCCAAAAACAATAAAGCGACCACCAGGCAGTTATAGCTTCTAAATTGCTCTGTCTCTCTCTCTGTACACTAAATATTTATTTTAAAACTTAAGTCCTAAAAACAGCTCTGGTATGGCTATTTACACGTTTATTTTTACTTTGGGGCATGAAAAAACTAGGATCCTACATGTGTAACCATAACAAATCTTGTATTTATCTGTAACAACAGGTACGACATAATGTTCCTTTGTTTGTTTGAGGAAAGAAGATTTGCTAAACTCCAACTAAACGTGGGTGTCTGATTATTTGAAAGTTCTCATGCTCTTTCTCAGTTCTCATATATTTGACTTCTATTTCTTAGGAGAGGATCCCCCTAGTGGCCCACCTGAGTCTTTCGTTGATGCCAGCTAGGTTGGTGAGAGCCATGAGTGCCTCAAAGTTCTGCAGCAGGGTGCATTCAATAGTCAGAAGACTGACAAGGGGGCGCACCATCTCATTGATCTGGGAAAAGAAAATGAGACAGAATTAAGAAGGAAAAGTTCTTTTAACTGAAAATCATTTTTACAGCATGAGATTCTCACCCTTTCTCCTGGGAAGGCAATCTCTGGGTTAGATGTGATGGTTATTTTTGCCAGCGCTTGGGCTGCTTTGATTTTTCCTAAATCTGTGTTGTCAGATGCCAGTGGGATCAGAGCCTATGAAGGACAATCAAAAAGAAATGAACCATAAACAGTAAAGCAAGGTGTATTCAGACCAGTGTTTTGGCTAAACTAGTGTATATTTATCAGGGTGCTCTACCTTTCCTCCACCCTGTGCCACCACTGTGCCTCTGTCCTCCTGGCGATCCACCAAAGCCAAGAAGATCCTGCCGTGACAAAATACTGTTACCAGAAAATCTACAGAGCCAACAGTGAGTGAAAAATACCTACTGCCATTTTCTTACCTAGCGATACCTTCCCTACAAGCCTCGGTGAGGGCAGGGCTCTCTTTTTTGACCATACACACCAACGCAGACACCACACCAGCCTCCAGCAGCTTCCCCAATCTTTTCTCCACATAGGAAGTTGCATCCTGACACAGAAAAAGACTCATGAAAAACAATCTCAAGTTTTAAACAATGCCGAGAAGAACAGGAGAGCTTCTATGCAATATGGAAGTTATAATGTCTGATGTTTGTGTGAAGAAAATGTAGCTCTACATTAAGAAAGTAGATTTGAAAAATAGTACCTTGGGATGCACCTCGGGCACGTGCTGCTTTGCATACTTGGCCAGCTCCACCATCTGAGGGTCTGGCTTCTCCACTTCATAGCTGTTGGTGCAATTCACTAATGTGGAGCCCACAGCAAACAGCACCGTCTTATCCTCAGACTGCAGTAACAAAGAAAAACAAGGTTGTCAAGGCTATCATAGTCAACAGTAAACAACAAAAGATACACTTTTTGTTATATTCCATGGAATGCTCTTAACATCCCGATAGCAATGAATATTTAAAGTGCTTTGACAAAAAATCCATAAAAAAAAAAAATTCATCTGTGGAAGCCGTAGTACTGTAAAAAGCACGACCAGCCGGGCCGGCTAAAGTAACTGGATGGCCTACCTGCCTGTCAGCCTTCCATCTGTGCACAAACTTATCTCGTTACCTCATTGGTCATGTGCGCGTTCGTGTGTGTTGGAGGAGGGGCTCTGTAAGGAAGTGGCAGATTTTCTCCGGTCGTGTATTTTCAAAGTCTAGCGATCTCAAGCCGGTTTCTCAAACTTACATACCCTACCTTTAAGGTGGTGGTTTTATATACTACAAACATGTAAACCACCTCTTCTGAGGGTAATCTGACTTAACATTTTCTTTTTGCCACTGCTTTTAATTGATATATTCATATCTCACACTGCACTGTAACTGTTATTCAGTATTCATTTTTTATTATCTTTGCTTTTAAATGAGTGTTTTTAAATGCCATTTTATCGGTTTCTGCTGCACTATTTCTTAATGCTCTTAAGGTCTTTCATTATTGTAAAGCACTTTGAATTGCCTTGTGTTGAAAGGTGCTATATAAATAAACTTGCCTTACCAATTGCCCTGTATTGTCCATGTGTAACTAAAATTAAAAACTATTTTTTACAATGATCAGTCAAACCTTTGCTAGCTCAAACATGGCCTGGAGAGCATTTTTGTCTTCCACCAAGTCCTCCTTCACATCAGCATCAAAAGTGAGGTAGGCGAGGCCTTCCACAGACCAGCGGCGGGAGGTTGTGGGCAAAGACTCATTACACAGCCACCTGGAAAATATTCAAGCAACACGATTGTCTTAAATAAAAGTATGCATGGAATAGGCAGACATTTCTCAAGATTCAACTCAGAAAAACATACTTCCTGCACTGCTTGGCGAGCCTTAGCGTGGATCCCTCTGCAAACTGCTTCATGCTGAAGTCCGTCCCTCCAGCTGATCCAAGCTTGCACAAACCCTGTGTAATAATAACCATCACAAACCACAGTCAACTCATCTTTATATAGAGATGTTCAATACACTTGCTTTGTTGAAGCACTTACCACCAGGGCTCTCACGCGGATCCTGTCATTCTCGCTCTTCTTGTAGAGATCCTTCAGAAGTGCCACCCCGTTGGCTGTGATGAAGGAGGCTCTCTTGGCTTTGCCTGCAGCATGGATCACAGTCTCCACGGCGACCTGCTGGTGAGTCACATCTTCGGACGCACACAGAGCGATGACAGCATCCATCATTCCCGACATCTCCAGAGTTCTGTTACCCACTTCGCTCGGCCCTTGGAGGAGCACCGAAACCGCCTGAATGGCTCGCAGCTTAGCGTCCAGACCAGGTTGGTTAAAATATTGCCTGACAAGAAAAACATCTGGTTAGAAAGTGAAATATCCCCCCTTTGGGCTTATTGTCTGTAATACGTTTTATTTTCCTAAGTCATAGCAATATGAAGCAGCTCAAGTGACAGAAACATTGGAAACCAGAATGGCACTTAAAATGTACATGAACACTATAAATAAGATGTGTTCAATGCCTGATGTATTGCTCAGTTGAGCCATGAAAATGTGTACTAAAGATTTGGTTTGCAACATCCCGACTTTTAGGGCTTTTGTGTGAATTGTTCCCAGTAATAAACTCATTATTCCTACACCACATGAATCTAGCACACATCTCTCAATGTTAACAGAAGTGAAACTTAGTTTGTGTATCTGCACCCAACATTTAATAGGTTCTTCCTCTTAACCTATGCTACACACTTCCAAGTTGAATGAAAACTGGGCAAGTAGTTATTCTGCAATAGTGCTAACAGACAGATGAATAAACAGATAAACCTCGTTGAGGGAGGCAATTAGTAACAGTTTTGGTGGAAAACTCACTGCACATATTCTTCACATAGCTTGTTGAAGTTCTCCCTCTCTGTGTCGTTCTTTAGGTCATCGTAGAGTTTGCTTAGCAAGACAGAGCAGCTCATGTGGGAGTTTTCTGTAAGAGGTGGTCCTTCTGAGAGCTCAGGGACGGTCCCAGCCACTGCCAGAATTTTCTTCAGTCCTGCGGAAAAACAAGGAGTTAATTAACATCGTGATCCAAAAACATTAGAGGCAAAATGTTTGAAATGGGTTTGCAATAGTCTTTAATATACCACATAGTTAGTAGGTATGTTTGGAAGAAGATCTATGTCTTTTCTATAAATCATGGCATAGTAATGTGTGAATTCTACATTATATGCAGGTGTGTTTTCATACCCTGGTCGATCACCCACAACGTGAGGGAGTTATCTGGGTTTTTCAAGGACTTCCGAGGAACTTGTTTGACCATGAGGTTGATGGCGCTGTCTCTGCCCGTCCCCGACACATTAGATGCTGGCATCATTTCCAAGAGGTGACGTAGCATTGAGCGCAACTCCTTGGAGGGTTCTGTTTTAAAATCACACAATAAATTATCATTAAAAGCACAGAAGAGAAAGCTCTAAAACTGTTATTGATTAACTTATTGATGAACTTTCAAGTGTGGCCAACTTCCAATATACTCATGATCAGAGTCCAAACTAACCAGCAAGTATGGCTTCGTCCTTCCCTCGGATCTCTCTTTTCATGACCTCTGTCAGAGACTCAAACATCACCTGCAGCAGGTGGCAGGCAGCCAGAGACACAGTGGAGGCTCCTGATCCCATTACTCCACACAGCTGCTCCATTCCCAACTCATTCACTATAGCCATTGTCTGGGAACAAAACAGTGTATGTCAGCGATAAAAGCAGCAATTCACCATCTTTACAACTGTGGTAATTATAGTCTCTGACAAGGCTGTTGAGATATAACAGTACCTGCTGATACAGCTGCACTACAGCGTACAGAGTTGAAACAGAAATGCATGGATATTAAAAAGGAACAAAGTAGGGCTGCTCAATTAATTGTATTTTAAATCGCGATTACGATTATGGCTTGCAACGATTACGAAAATAACGTAATCGAAATAAAACGATTATTTTTTTATTATTACTTTTTTTTTTTGATTTTGCAGTTCAATTATACTTAAAGTTCAGGGTAATCAACTGTTAAAAACATACTGTTCAACATTTTTTTCTCCAATAAATGGATGTTTTCAAAGTCAATG
This sequence comes from Pseudochaenichthys georgianus, assembly GCF_902827115.2. NCBI lineage: Eukaryota > Metazoa > Chordata > Actinopteri > Perciformes > Channichthyidae > Pseudochaenichthys > Pseudochaenichthys georgianus. Next base: position 22,714,860 of record NC_047508.1, on the reverse strand, counting down.
AATAATTGCATTTAATAATCGCAATTACAATTATTGACCCAAATAATCGAGATTATGATTTTTGCCATAATCGAGCAGCCCAAGAACAAAGTATAAATTAGTGCGTAACAGAATAAGAATGTCAAACTTACTCTGGACTGATGCCCTGTGCACAACCCAACCAGAGTCCTCAGGGCAGAAAGGACCACATCCTCCTGATTTGAATGAAGAAGTTTCTGGATCAGCTTCACTCCATCGTTCCGGAAGATCTGCTCAGCTCCCGCATCTTCTCGAGATAACACCACTAGATTCTGAGCAGCCTGAAATTGAATAATGAATCACACACAGATCAAAACACAACGGCGCATTATTAAAAGAAGCTTAGAACAATTTCTTCCTGCCATACGAGTTGCCCTTACCTTTTGTCGATCTGAGTCATTTGCAGATGCATCTAAGAGGAGGGAGAACATCTGCTGCACACGAGCATCTGTGGAGTTCAGTTGCACCGACTACAAAAAAAGGTTAAAAAATAATACCGTAATAAGTCATCGTTTCTTCAGGTTACTGTTAACAACAGAAGACTAACCTCTCTGTCTCTTTACTTTATAAAAAAAAACCCACATCACCTTCTGCTGAATCTGTGCTCCTAGCTGTCTGAGCAAATCCTGGAAGGCTTTGTTTTTGGGTTCCAGCTGGGCACACTTCTGAGCATCCATAAACGCTTGATCAAGGCGAACGAGTTTCTGGAAAGCCTGAGCTCTCCTGAACCTGGCTTTCACATCACCTGGGTCAGTATCGAGCGCTGAAAAGAGTGACAGACCAACATTCAGTGTAACTGTTTACATGCATCCATATATCTAAAAGTTAATGCAACAATAAAGTAACACATCTCAAATCAGCCAAACTATGGCTGCAGATCATAAGTCAAACATGCCATAACGTTGTTGAATATTACTTGCAACACCTGGACATGGTTTCTCAAATCAAAAAGGTAAGAAAGTATGTTGGTGAATGCATAGTTAAAGGGTTTCTCAGTAAAACACTTCCCCAACGGTCTGACATTTGAAAATAGTTATAGCTATTGATCATTTTGAATGTAATCTTATGTCCATTTAAGCCAACTAAAATGCCGTACTTCAGTCAGGATCCTGGTTTGGGGTAAGCTACAGCCCAAACCTCAGAAAGTCACAGTCAATACATCTGGATGGATATATTTCAATAAAGAAAAGATAAGAGATAAGATGAGATAAGATAAGATACGATAGTACTTTATTGATCCCAATTTTGGAAATGTTTTGTGTTGCAGCAGCATAAAAAGACATGGCATTGTACAATACAAATGAAAAGACAAGAAATAAACAAGAAAGTAGAAATATACATGTTGAATTTACAAATTAACAATAACAAGATATAAAGCAAGGTATTATAGATACATAAGTATGTGACAGATGGAATATTAAATATTAAACTGAATATATAAATGTAAAATGTACAGTGTGATTTTATTCCAAGAGAAACTATGGAGCAACAAAATAGGCTTAATTGTGTATTTAGGTGACCATATATTTAAACTAAATGGTGTCCTTGATGCACAATGTCCATGTCTGTAATGTATTTATCCCACCTTTGGAGGCATCACTCTCTGCCTTGCTGTACTCCTCCTGTTTCAGGTAGCAGGCAGAGCGGTTGCGGTGCAGGACAGCTCTCTCTGCTTTGCTGTCACTCAGCTTTAATGCTTTGGTGTAACAGCGGACAGCGCCCTGCATGTCTCCTGCCTTGAAAAGGGTGTTCCCCTCGTCCTTCAGGGCTGCATAGTCCTCCTGTGTAAAAAAAGAAAGAACGGTAGGCAACAAGGACCCTGGATGCATGAAATTATTTGAGTAAATGTTAACTGAATCAAATATGCTAAGCTATAAAAAAAAAAGGCTAAGTAGCTAACTGCTGTTGCCTTACCTTTTCTTTTTCACTCCCACTCATCTTCAGGGCTTACTAAGCAATATAGAGGTACTTATTGGGATGAAAAAAGTAGATCAATAATACTCTTCTTGGTCACAAACAACGCTAACTTTAGTCAAACAAGTTACATCTTGATACGTTTCCGGAGCACGTTGATGACGTTTCAGTGACAGCCCCGCCCCTCTACTCACGCTCCTTTACCATATAAGGAAAAGAGGAGCCAGAGCATGTCTGTGTCCATCTCTGCTTTATTTGGTTACATTTTAATTCTGTGGCTTTCCTTACTCCACACAGACACAGAGGGGTTTAAAAAAGCTTTTTATAAAAAGAAGAGGGACTGCAATTTAAGTTTTTGGTACATTCAGCAGGAAGATTTTAAAATAGCTGATGGTCTAGTCTTGTGAGATGGTTAAATCTCAGCTATGCCTGATCTTTATGGGAATGTAATGTGTATTACGGGTAAAACTTGTTAATATTTCTGCCTTTGAAAGGGTGAAATAAACACTTAATTAACGTTATTTAACTACAATGTATTGATTGACTTCCAGATTATTATTTTTTACAATGCATTTCATTTGACATAGAATGCACTACCATGCAAAAAGCTTGATTATGCTAATGCTTATAGTTTCTAAGCTATATCCGTGTATTCTCATGTGTCTAAAGGCTAAATATTGTATGATAAGCGAAACTCCCTTTTTAATGTAGTGCTTTTGGGAGCCAAGAGAACAAAGGAAATGTAATCGTTCAGTTGCAGGCACAAATGGGTAGATCATTTAGAGAGAAAAAACGTTGGCTTGTTTGACTGTTGACCACTTAGGCTACTTGTATTTAAATATCTTCATTAACAACATTTACAACTGCAAACTTTATGTATTAAATCACATAACTATTCACGAGTTATTGAAATGTACATACAACTCCAACACAATAAAACATTTACCCGCCAGAATACAAACCTATAGGGACCAACATATATGTTCAACTTATACAATAAATGAACTTGTAGCATCAACTCTCTGACAAAAGTATTGCATATATAGGGTTGCACAAAATGAAAACACTCTAATAACGACCCTACACTTCAAATGTACACTTCAGTACTTTATCGGAGGGAGAATTTATATTTCCTGGTGACCAATAGTTTTTGGAGTACTTAAAGCGAATATTCCACATTGCATTTTAAGATTTGACATTTTTCTTTCCAAAGTGCACCTGCCTTTTGTTGTGTTGACCTGAAGGGAGACACAACAAAAGGCAGTGCCCTGGTATTTGTATTTCCTGCTTTAGTCACCAGGGGATTCTCATTTACCACGACAGCCAAGCTCTATTGTTGTTGGTTGCTTTGGAGACAAGGTTCCCAGTGGGCTTTGTGCTCAGGTACACTTGTTAAGACTATCACATTACCATGGCAGCTTTGTTCATTTAGAAGAATAAAAAGCAAGGCCAGTTGGTATGTGTGTCATAGGGTTTGGCTTGTTGTGAGACTGTGAAGATACTTGATCTGTAGGTTATCCACAAGCTTCAGCAAAACAAGGAACCCAAAAAGAAGAGTCCCAGTTTGAAAACCAGCTGTGTAAACATTTGCTCAATATCACAACCCTGTTTTGTGAGAGATTCTGCATTCAGAACAAGTCATCATTGCTGGTGTACTTACTGGTAACAAATCCATTTTAAGTCTAAAAATAACACTTACATTTTGAATAGCTTTGTGGGCCCCATAAAAAGTAGGAAGTCCCTTTTGACTAAAGCCAAACTAAAACATTACCATCTGTTCCTCATGTCCCACACAAGCTGCTAATACATTATGTAAGTGTTAGCTAACCTCCAGTTTCCATGAACACAAAAAGACTTCCTGGATGGTCCACCAAAAGAACACAACTATGTGACTCGTATGCAAAGTATCGCCACATTTCTCAAACAGGCTTCTCAGGTGTCAATCAAGAAATAAGAAATATATTTTATATATATTATATATTTGTATGTGTGTGTTTGCAAGATAACACACATAGAATAACATTTCACAGATTAAATACATTCACATATAATAGAGACACTTTTCAATCAAACCATTGGCTGGTTTCAAGGCAAGGCAAGTTTTAAAGATTTCAATAAGAGGCTCTCAGATCCTCAGGCAGATCTTTAAGGGGTTAGGAGCATTCTACAGAGCTGACTTTACTTCATTGTGTCTTTGCAGAAAAAATGTAGAAATTATTCATGATAATGAAATATATTATTTTGTAAATTACATTAACTAATATAGATAACTGGGTCATATAGTGTCGTATATGTGTTGTAAACAGCACGTTGCAAAGGGTTGTCCTGTGTGACTACAGTGCTTGTTCACTGTGATCCAAACTATTTTTTATATTTACTGTGTTTATAAAGATGTATGATCTATTTCATAGTTCAACACATAGCAGATACTGTATCTCAACAACCACCCTCATTATATTCGTATAATTAAATTCCAATACAGTCTACATGTACGATGCATGCACACTCCAGAAAAGAAAGGATGGTGCATGTGTTTGTATTTATTTCATTCTGTCCTATCACCGAGTGATGCGCAACGCCTCTCTATCCCAGAAGCCTTTGCGGCAGCTCAGCGGTGCTATATGCTAGCTAACCGCTTCAATTGGTAATCTGTCAACCTGCAGCTACAAGCACATACACTGCTGGGCTCTACACTCTTCCGGATTACTCTCCTTTGATGGGTAACGATAACAGATTTTATTTTGTTCACAACGAGACAGGGTCCCCAAGGTCGTATTCGAGTGTTGGCGGGGATTTAGACAGAAAGTGAATGGTTAGCCAGGAAATATCAGCCACGTATTGTCTTAATGTTAACAAGCCGGTACTTCCTATCGTCTGTAAAGATAGACATTAATCTCCCGTGCAGCAGGAAGGACAGCTGTGACTGCGGTGCACCTGGATATATCATTAAATTACAGCCTTTATATTTACGTTGTCCGACTGTCTTTGCTAGCTTGTTAACCAGTGTGGTTATTTAATAATAGGAACACCGAGGGCTATTGCTAGCTTGATTAGCTGCCTGTTCGTGATATCCAGTTAAAGCGATTATTAAAGTTTGGCAGAGGACGTTAACGAGCCAAATGTATTAACAAGGTGCAATGTTACTGAGCCTGCCCAGCATAATGTCCAAGTGCATGTATCTTAATGCTCTTAAGTTTGTAGAAAGGCAGTGTGGCTAGCTGCCAACCGAGAGCTGACCACAGGTCATGCAAGTTAAACCTGAACCTAGCTGCCTCCCATTGAGTCAATAACCAAAAGTACACGTTCGAGGGGAATTTGATAGTATTCACAGGGGATACGGCATTTGTTTCCCTTAATGCAAATATGCCATCATGGGAGTAGTTTGGCATCTGTGGTGCTATTGCATTTTGTCACTTAAATGAAGAGATGCAGTTCTCTGTCAGGCACCCTAACTAACAAAGCCTTTACTGTTGGAAATGTTCATCATGTGGCACACATGATCTAAGAAGTATTTGTCTTCCTACTGACAGTGAAGCTATTTTTCAGTAAGTCTTAAGCACATGAAGGAGCCATGTTATTATCCCTGCTGCTTGGATAGTCACTGACTGAAAAGTGAGAGGATTATAATCAGGTTGGATTTGCACAAAGAAGAAAACAGGAACACCTATTAGTACTGTTAGCACACATAGTCCAAAATGCTCTGCTTGATTTTAGTTTCCCCTCCTGTTTACTCTACTCTTCAGCTCTCACTCTCCCACTGAGTTATTTCACTTGTGTTTATTGTCAATGACAGCTCCTCTCTGTATGGCTGAATACACATTTATGAATGATCCACTAATGTAAAAATTTCCTAACAGCCGAAGAACAACCTCTGATGTGATTTCAACTTGCCGCTTGTGATCGAGGACTGCCTGTGCTGCCACAGTAGATAAACTGAAACTATGCTACTGAGAGAAGAATGACATTTGTCTCATTTCAGTTCCAGGAGCTGCCCCGGGCAGAGTTGAGGCTTGATTCAAAAGCTGCTGCTCCAAGCCAAGTTGCTCTTTTTCTCAGGCTATTTCTTTGCACTGCCACAGCCTAGAGGGATAACTTTTGTGGCACTGAAGGCCAACTGAGCAGAGGGGGACTCTGGTGATACTGGAGGATTAGACCGTGCTGTGAGAGTGGGGACCGGACCAGGAAAGCAGGCCCCCAGCAAAACACATGATGCTGCAGGCACACTAGGTTTCCTGTGTGACCCCCTTCTGTGTGACATTTTTTCCCTTCTTTTCCTGCATTCTCATCGATTTGGATGGTTGAACACAAGGGCTACTTTGAAGGAGCCCACCGGTGGCTGTGGTTTGGCCAAAGCTGACAGACTGCTTGCCAGCTATTGCTGATTTAGTACCCTTGTCCACTGCTGCCACTTGCTGTAGCCCCCTTGGTGGTCTCCAGTATGGTAAGGGGAGGCTTCATCGCAGGAGTGCAACGGAAACAGTAATACCGGTGTAGCTGCTCATTTCCCATTCCTTTGCACTTTGATTAATTTCATTCAAGGACCTTTTTTTTGTGCTGTAAAAAACACACCAAGGTCATTTTTTTATATTTAATCCCTGGAAAGAATCCTGCTCCAGAGGAGGATGAAGTTGAGGAAACAGGTGACAGTGTGTGGAGGAGCCATATTCTGTGTGGCTGTATTTTCTCTGTATCTGATGTTGGATCGAGTCCAACATGACCCTGCAAGGCGACAGAATGGCGGGAACTTTCCACGGGTAAGAAAAATGGCTGTCGTGTTTGAAACCCCTTTCTATACTTATTGCTGCTGCACTTCTTTTTGTTGCCATATGTTAGATATAAGCTAGCTAAATAAAAGGAATGTATTGACATTTCTTCATCCCTTGCCACAAGGCTTAAAATATGTTTTTAAATATTGAAATGGAAATAGACTTGTCCCATCCTGTACTAGGGCTGCTCGATTATGGTAAAAATCATAATCTCGATTATTTGGGTCAATAATTGTAATTGCGATTATTAAATGCGATTATTCATTGACTTTGAAGACATCCATTTATGGGAGAAAAAATGTGAACAGTATGTTTTTAACAGTTGTTTACCCTGAACTTTAAGTATAATTCAATTGAAAAACCAAAAAAAAAAATTATTAAAAAAAAGAAAAAGTAATAATTAAAAAATAATCGTTTTATTTCGATTACGTTGTTTTCGTAATCGTTGCAAGCCATAATCGTAATCTCGATTTAAAATACGATTGATTGAGCAGCCCTATCCTGTACCCCTGAAATATCTTCAGGTCTGATTTTTATCCAACTGCCTTTTGTTACCTTGGCTGAATATTTTTCCATTGCAGTCTAATTTAGTATTTAAACTAACGCTTACTCACTGTAACAGAAAGGAAGAATGTGGCTTCGGTTAACGGATGTTTTATGATCTCCCACATCTGTTTGATTTATGATTGTTGTCTGGTTTTTAGAGCCAAATCTCAGTTCTGCAGAACCGGATAGAGCAGCTGGAGCAGCTTCTGGAGGAAAACCACCAAATTATCAGCCACATAAAGGACTCTGTGATGGAGCTCACAGACACAGGAGCTGTGTCTCCCAGCGGCCACCTGCCATTCAGAAGTGCCAATGGTTCCTGGGTCCTACCCTTCGACGGCCGTCCCACTTTCCTCGCCGTCAAACCCCAGGATTGCCAATCTGCTTTAGGCAGCCATGGTCAAGCAGATGTTCAGGTAAAATGTCTGAGTTTTTGCCCATACAAAACAATCCTATCACTGCTAACTTTTTAAATATTATAACGTTTTTTTGTTGGGCTGTGTCTTGTGAGCACATTTTGAGTTTGTATTTCATTTTAGATGCTGGATGTGTACTCCATCCTCAAGTTTGACAACCCTGATGGTGGCGTATGGAAACAGGGCTTCGAAATTACTTATGAAGCTGACGAGTGGGACAATGAACCGCTGCAAGTGTTTGTAGTTCCCCACTCCCACAATGATCCAGGTGAGTTGAGAAGCTATAATACACAGTGGAACTTTGTTTCAAAGTCCGTCTGATTAAACATAATTTTTAGATGCAGCGTCAAGCAGGTCAGAACCACTTATTTTCCCATCAGGTTAAATTTGTCTCGTCTGTTGACAAGCCAGCGACTTTGAGTCGTCATCTGAGTGGGAGGCCAGTGACGCAGACATCATTCAAAATGTGAATTGTTTGTTCTCATTATTATTAGCATAATGTTGACACGATTGATGGTTTAGATAGATATTGGCATTGGAAAGCTCCAGCTATTTATAGGTGGGATTGGCTGAGATTTTATTTTCGCTTGACACATCCATTAAACTTGGTTCCCAGCCTGCCACATGCTTGCTAACCTGACAGTTATCGATATGTTGACAGGCTGAAGGAACCTGCACATTCAGTCCATCAACGATGCGAATGAGCTTCATTTAGAGCTGCATTTGATTTAACTCGGCTGCAACATGTTCTGTAGTGTCAACAGAAGGAGAGTTTGGCAACCAGAAAGCAAATACTCGACACTCTCTAAAGACAATTGAAGAAGGTTTAATTATAGGCTCATTTGACTAAATGCAAGGAAGGGATTTTAAGGGTTTAAGTGAAATGCAGGTAAGCATCTCAACCAACGATGTTAAAACAGAGCAGTAAATAGTCCTGTCCCTTACTAAATATGATTACTCAACCATTCACATTTCAGTAGCATCGATTATGATTCTGCAGAACTTTGATTGCTGTTTAAATATATTGGACTTCAATATGTGAGATACATATTTGACAGGATATTTATAGACTGAGGTATTCTAGACTTTTGGACAATGAAAGTGCACAGGACTGGTTTTTGAGTCGCTTTCTCTGAAACCACTCTGCTAAATAGCTTTCTGAGGGGAGCTGCTCAACTTGAATAAAATATGAGTTTTATTTCTGATCTGTTCAGCACTGTTTCCACTGCGGTGAGTTTTTTGTACTTTTTTGTACCCTGTTTTCATGTCTTTTATATCAGCCGGCTGCACAAAGGGGTGTTGGGCTGTGGAGGTGTTTATTTTTCAAAGATAGTCCAGAATGAAGCTGACATCCTGTTTGCCATCTGTTGTGCAAATTGCTCATATTGATCTTCTTGTCTTGTTAGGTTGGATCAAGACTTTTGACAAGTACTTCACAGACCAGACGCAGCATATTTTAAACAACATAGTGGTGAAGCTGCCCGAAGATCCTCGAAGGAAGTTCATCTGGTCTGAGATTTCCTTCTTCGCTAAGTGGTGGGAGACGGCAGACACATACAAGCAGGAGGCTATGCGCAAGTGAGTCACAGCTTAGACAACCACTGAGCCTTTCATTTAACCACCTGACCCTTCACAATTAGTTGAGATTACTGCGATGCTTACTTAACTACAGTATTTACTCTGTTGATGTTACCTGCTGCTGGTGGAATGTAGTTTCTCTAAAAATAGTTTATTATCTGGTTACTGGGAATCTCCTTCTTAAGGGCTGGATTATCCTCACCTCTCTTTCTTAATCCTCTCTGTTCAACAGATTGATCCTTGGAGGGCAGCTAGAGATTGTCACAGGAGGCTGGGTTATGACGGATGAAGCCAACTCTCACTACTTTGCCATGATAGACCAGCTCATTGAGGGACATCAGTGGCTGGAGAGAAATATAGGTGCACAATCACAAATGATTCTATATCCATTTATACATAGATGAATTATTCTTACATTTCCAAAAATATCTTCACCCCAATTCACTCCACTACATATGTTGTAACTTCTTTTATTTAAGGCAGTCAACACATTTTTTGTTGTTGCTTCTTGACAAAAGTTAAGGGTAAAATGTTTGACAGAAAATGCTTTTATTTTGAAGTGCAAGTATGTGTCCTGCTCTTTCTCCTTCCTGTTATGATTTGAAATGAATACGAGTATGTTGAGTGCATTTCCCCCGTCTTCTACTGTTCTGTTGTATTAATATAAAGTAAACACGTTCAGTTTTGACAAGACTCGCTTGGGTCCTTATTCGAAGCTTTTATTACACAACAATATATAGTTGAAAATGACACCAATACTCTCGAGGTTCGATAGTAAACTTGTTACCACACATGCAGCAGTTGTAGCCCCTCACTCAGTGACTGATAACATATGTTGTGCTACTTTCTTTTCTCCCTGCAGGGCAGAGTATTTTCTAAAATGTGCATTCCTTCCTATATCTGAGGTCATCCTGAACTTGAGCCCTGTCATACATAGGTGTCACTCCTCGCAGCGGGTGGGCGGTAGACCCTTTTGGTCACAGTGCCACCATGTCCTATCTGCTGAAGAAGGCCAACCTGACCAGCATGCTCATCCAGAGGGTTCACTACTCCATCAAAAAACACTTTGCCTCCACCCGCAGCCTGGAGTTCATGTGGAGGCAGGCCTGGGGTGAGTGGAGGGAGCCATGTCATCTGATTCATGTACTTCTCTGTGTTAAGCTCGTTGCAGAAGGACGTTTTGGAAGAACAACCATTGTGTAATAGCCTCAGCTTCCCATTATCCTAATGAAGTTGACATCTGCTGAAGAGTTTCTGTGTGTTTGTTCTTAATGGAAAATGCCTTTCCTGTTAGATTTCATCAATTTGTGATGCTGAGTTCTATTTGTGCTGTCATTTACTTTTTGTTGAAACGGCAAGAAAGATTTCCCCCAGTGAACACTGTAGGTGTGAACTTGGATAACCAACAACTTAATAAGTCATTTATCATAAACGTGTCCCTAACCTGAGCAGAGCACACTTTATGACTGTTTTATTCTGGACTTTAAGGCTGCTGTCAACAATGAATCTCTCTCAAGCTAATTGATTTCCACTTTACTGCTTCCACAGACACCGGATCAAAAACGGATATTTTTTGCCACATGATGCCGTTCTACAGCTACGACGTGCCTCACACCTGCGGGCCCGACCCCAAGATCTGCTGCCAGTTCGATTTCAAGAGGTTACCAGGTGGTCGGATAAACTGCCCCTGGAAAGTGCCCCCAAAACCTGTGGTGGAGTCCAATGTAGCAGAGAGGTGAGACATTATTTCAATAGTCTGAACACGCAGAGGCTAACGTTTACATACAACTGGTAACAAATTGGTAGTGGCTTAGCTACCTTTTTTATTTCTCAGAGACAATTTAAACATAACTTTGAATTCCAAGATATACGATCTCCATTATCGCAATACATAGAACATAATAAGTACTTTTAATCAAGCTATGATGTCTACAAACTTAAACTTTGTTCTTTTTAGCATAGTGTTGGAATTTGGCTTCACACACACGCATACAAACACAGCTTGGTCTCAGCTGTTGCGAATCTCTCAATGTTATTTCTACTTGTCCCTTACGAACAAACTAACCCTGAACTTGCACCAATGACAACAATCAGAGGAGGTGGATGAACGGCGGGACAGACGTAGCCTGCAGATAGCCTTTCCAGAAATTTCCAGAGGACATATTTTAGTGGCTAATGGAAAAAACACCCAGGGCTAATTTGATCCTCCTCCTCCTTCCAAGGTCGTAGTGATTTCATGCAAAGTAGGGCAGTTTGGATGCCAAGAAGTGTGTCCCCTCAGTTTTTCCCTTCATGTCCCACTCTCTCTTTCTCTCCCTCTTCATCAATCAGGGCAAACCTGCTCCTGGATCAGTACCGTAAGAAGTCCAAACTCTACCGCAGCAAGGTGCTTCTGGTCCCTCTGGGAGATGACTTTCGCTACGACAAGGCGCTGGAGTGGGATCAGCAGTTCAACAACTACCAAAAGCTGTTTGACTACATGAATTCTCACCCAGAGCTGCACGTACAAGTGAGAAAGCAGTTTGTCAACTATCGGATACAGCGATGCAAAATATATGTTCTGCCCCTTTTTCCTTGTCTTGTCCTTTTCAGCATGTGGTGTGCCGGCAGGTATTTCGCTGTACATCCTTTTGTGATAATCAATTATGCAGTGTTCTTTTAACTTGCTGACAGAACACAGAATCTGTCACAATGCGATGTTTGGTTTAGAATGTGCCATGTAAGATGACAAGCGCATGCATTATAATGAGAAATGTTCTTTTTCCCCCACACAGCTGGGTTTTGAGAGTTATTTTTTTAATGTGTCATCTGTCTGCTCCTCCAGGCTCAGTTTGGCACGCTCACAGACTACTTCTCCGCTGTATACAAAGCAAAGGGAGTGGCCCAGGGGTCCAGACCGCCAGACTTCCCAGTGCTTAGTGGAGATTTCTTCGCCTATGCAGACCGAGAGGACCACTACTGGACCGGCTATTTCACCTCGCGGCCCTTTTACAAGAGCCTGGACCGCATATTAGAGTCACATCTCAGGTGAGGCAGATTAAATCACTGATACCCGACACCTACACCCTGAGGCGTATTAGTGATGCTGTGGCTGTTTATCTCAGGGAGTTCTACAGCAGGCACTTTGTTTCTTTTTTACATTGCAAATAAGAGTTAGGAGCGTACATGTCCCTCCTACATCCTGTAAACAAAGAGAAGTCAAACAATTCACCTGGGGCCTATACTACGAAGCTGGTTCAACCTAACCTGGATATGTTTGAGTTAGCCGGTTGGCCTAATCCAAAACATACGCGCTCTCGCTAAACGGTAATACGACGCTGGTTATCAAGTGGATCGCTCAAGCCAGCCGTGTCCTATCTAGTTAGGTGCGCGTTCACATGAAAGGGGTGGTATTTGGAGCATTCCACCAATCACAAACATGGAGAAGCGTACTGACAGCGCAGCGTCATACTTCCTGAATGAAAAGTCAGCTATAATATTAGACATATGAAGAAGTTAAACTTTAAACATCCATGACTTAAACACTTTATCCAGGATAAAAGCCACATAGCTGCACCTGCAAGGTGAATACAGCTGGCAAAAGAAAAAGTGTTTGAATGCGTACAGGTTTATGATATCACTGCCCCGTCTAAAACACGATCTGACTTTAATTACATTTGTCTCGAGTGTTTCGTCAACTTAATGTGTTGCTTAAAATAATACTTCTGCATACAGTATGTGACACTGTGAGTGTTGCAAGGCCAGATACGGCTCAGCTGACTCAGATCAGGAGATATATGATACATTATGAAGTGATATGCCGCGGACTGTACTTAATGTACTCTGATCCGGTTACTTATGTTGTGGCCGATATTTAAGTAAGCTTTCTTAACGCTAATGTTATAATAGTCAGATTGCTCTGAAGATGGGAGGTGATATTCTATTAATGTTCACGTTCACACAGTCGGTGATTTTTGCCGGCCGTCTTTCCTGCAACGGCAGCTTTTCTGTATTTCCTCCTGTAATATGACTTGATCGCTTTAAACTCCGCACACTGAGCTCTGATTGGTCAGCAGGCAGTGCTTTCACTGAGTTGAGCTTTTAGCCTGCAACCTAACCTGCTCCGGGGCAGGTTAGCCGCACAGCATAAGTTACCATGGAGATCTAGCCTGCTAAAAAGAGAACCAGCGTCGTAGGACCGGAAACCCCGAGTTTTCCCTGAAGTTTCCGGGTAAGCGAAAATCCTGCTTCGTAGTACAGGCCTCTGGTATCACTCCAAGATGGAGAGACAATCATTTGTATACATAACACTTTACAATATCTGAATCTAGACAATATTATTTACATCGTTTCATTTCCCTTTCTGTATGTTCATCATTTTATTTAAAGATCAGAAAAATAGACCTTTATTTGGTTTATTCCATCGGTTTAATTTGATGACCACACCTTTATTTTAAGTTCGCGTAAATGATCAACTGTGTATTTAATTCTCATCTCCTGTTTCTCTCTACTGTGAGCAGTCAAAAAGTAAAAGCCTAATTTGCCTAGGGGTTACATCCACAAACAACTGTATCAAAGAGATTTTAGGGAACATAGCAAATAATGCGGTTTGAACCACAACCAAACACAAAGGACCCATTTTCATAGAATCTGCAGTCATGTTCAAATAACATAATCATTTGAACACACCTTTAGCTAACAGAGCCACTAAAGGGCTCCCCAATGCTAATTGTTCGCCCGCCTTCTTCAGGGGGGCAGAGATCCTCTACAGCCTGGCGGTAGCGAGCGCTCGACATGTGGGCATGGAGGGGCGCTACCCCATCTCAGACTACGCTCTGCTCGTTGACGCGAGGCAGACTGTCGGCCTGTTCCAACATCATGACGCCATCACCGGCACGGCAAAGGAGAATGTGGTTGTTGACTACGGCACCAGGTAAAGGGCTGAGTGTTTTAAAATGAAATGACAGTAGGGATCGGTTAGTTTAGTTTTATTTATTTTAACATTGCTGTCATGTTCGTTGTTGTTGGTTTACATCTTTCAATATGGAAAATTGATTAAGACAACAGTTAACAAAATGGAATTGATATGAACTAAATGACTGCCTCTTCATTTGAATCCTGTGTCTTTGTGGCTATTTTAGACCCCCGCTCAATACTTTGAAGCAGGAGCTCTGTGCTGTGACTGCTGCAGTCAGCCATTGATTATTTCTCCTCCTCCCCAGATTACTGCGTTCACTCATCGGTCTGAAGAGAGTAATCATCAATGCTGCTCATTTCCTGGTGATGAAAAACAAAGACTTTTATCGCTTTTACCAGACTGAGCCCTTCCTTGAGACGGTAAGAGGACACATGGAAGGACCCTTCTTTCAGTGTATAAATCGCAGTCTGAATACTTCCACAGGGGACAGAATACGCAGGCTTCTCAGTGTGTTCCCTTTGTTACATGTTTCATTCTGTAGGATGACAGGCGTGCTACTCAAGACTCTCTGCCTCAGCGCACTTTAATCGAGCTGGACCCAGCAGGCCCGAGGTATTATCTGCATCCCCCGGCAACTTTCATATCCTTCGCCCTTACTGTGTTTCTGATTGCTTTTTCCTCCTCTCACCCAGGTACCTGGTTCTGTTTAACCCCATCGAGCAGGAGCGCCTGTGCGTGGTCACAGTGTTGGTCAACACGGTCAGGGTGCGGGTGCTCACTGAGGACGGACAGACCCTTCCCGTGCAGCTGAGCGCTCAGTGGAGCTCGGCCAGTCAAATGAGTGCAGAGGTGTTTGAGGTAAGAGAATAGATCCATTCAGCAGTGTGTGCACAGACCTCATCACGGTCTACACTGGGTCTGTTATTGTTACATGTTCAGATTGGAAGTAAAAAGACACTGAAGTTGCATGTGTACAGATCAAGTTGTTGGCATCTGAGTTGCATTGTGGGTTATTTAGGCCCCCCGGGTTTTGACCATGAAGAAGAATGCATAAAAAAAAAAGACATATCTTGTTCTGTAGCACAATTTGTCCATCATGAGTCGAAACTGTTATAGCACAACAATGCTAAATCAATACTCTCTGATTATATCTCTGTACCATAATTGTGTGTTGCCTAGTGAAGTTAATGACCTCAATTAGACAAAAAGGCCTCATAGAACACAGCCTTTTTCAAATGTTAGTGTGTATGAAAGCTTTATATTTCCATATCCAAATGTCCTTTCTTTCTCCATCCAGGCTACGTTCATGGTCCGTCTGCCGGCTCTGGGCCTGGCGGTGTTTCACCTGTACGACTCGGCGGACTCGCCCCTGACGCTGCGCTCCGACACGCTGCTCCGGCTGTCGGGTCGCGGCACCTCCGCCCGAGCCTTGGACCCACTTCCTGTTCGCTCTCAGCAGGCCGAGCCGCAGACCTTCTTCATCAGCAGCCAGGCTCTCACCCTGGGCTTCTCTGGAACCACTGGTCTGCTGGAGGTTTGTGTTTCGTCCATTCCTACATCGGATCACTTTGTATCTGAATCAAAGATTCTCTCATCTGTTTTTAGCCTTGATCTTTTTTAGCAAGTAAAAGCCCACGAGCTTCATTTCCCAATGAACCCTGGCGTATTGATCAAAGTGAACATGGAGTGTCTTGTTGCGACTCAAACATCTTTTCATCTCTTTCCTTATTCAGTTTTCTTTATGTGCTCTGTTTCTATTCATGTTTCTTTTTCATCTGCAGAGTATCAAGCGAAAGGATGACCCTCAGGAAATCAAGGTTCAGATTCAGTTCATGGTCTACGGCACTCGCCCCTCCAAAGACAAAAGTGGCGCTTACCTCTTCCTGCCTGATGGAAAAGCAAAGGTACTCTCTCGATAGTTGCACCTCAGATGTTTACGCGCCTCTCAAAAGACTTTGATAGATTCTCCCATGGGTTTCGTGTCATGGTATCATGCTGGGGTGCTCGGGGCAGGAAGGCTGCTTCATCCTTTCCTGTGTCACTTCCATTGCCTTCTCTCCTATTTTTAGCACAAAGTGTATTCATAATTCCACTTTTTTCTCGCTCCCTGCTTTTAGCCCTACAACCAGAAAGAGCCCCCCGTGGTGCGCGTGGTGGAGGGCCCTCTCTTCTCCGAGGTGGTGGCATACTACCAGCACTTTCAGCAGACCATCCGCATACACAATGTGCCAGGTAATAATTCAACTCAACTGCACATGGAATCACTTCAAATGGCTTTTGCAAAAGGTCTTTTAGTGAAATTCACCAGATGGTAACAAGGGCTAATATTTTGGACAAAACCACAATTTATATTTCAATAAGGAGCTTTATATCCCGTAAGCTACTTTTTTTTTTTTTTTTTTTTGTAAACGTTGTGCAACCCACTGCCCAATGCTATCTGTAATTCACATGTATCCTCTAACATCTGCGCCTGTTTTCTGGTTCTCTTTGGTTTTGTACCTTCAGGGGTGGACGGGCTTTCTATAGAAATCACCACCGCCGTGGACATCCGTGATCAGACCAATAAGGAGCTGGCGATGCGCCTGGTCACTGACATCCAGAGTGGGGACGTCTTCTACACAGACCTTAACGGATTCCAGGTCTGTCCCACCCTCGAATTTTGAAGAGAACAGTTACAATATGAATATTAAAAGGAGAGAAAAAAGACTGCTCTCCTTTTAGACCCTGCATGCTTTGCAGAGACAACAGCTGTTCCTTACTCCTGGATATTCTTTACATGGGACCGTCTGTTGAAATTACAAATAGTGCCAAATAAATAAAAGGTTTTAGGTAATTCTATTACAGCTTAAAGTTGCTGCTGTCAACCAGAGGTGTCCGGGTAGATTATTTTCTTGTTTGTTGTCACTTTACCACTTTTGCACCTGATTGGCTGTCATGATGTGGTCCAATTTCCACCAGAACCCTATTTTATGGTATGGGGTTAACAGGGTGATGATTCATGGTCCCTCTTTGTGGGGAAGTATTGGACTAGTCCTGAGGAGTGGAGGGATATATCTCATATATGTCTTATGTTTTGTTTT
Organism: Pseudochaenichthys georgianus; assembly: GCF_902827115.2. NCBI lineage: Eukaryota > Metazoa > Chordata > Actinopteri > Perciformes > Channichthyidae > Pseudochaenichthys > Pseudochaenichthys georgianus. The sequence goes on along the minus strand of NC_047508.1, from coordinate 22,697,645 downwards.
TTTACCATATGTTCTTTCCTTATTTTATATAATCAAAACACTTTTAACAAAAACACACAAAAAACAATAGTTTTCCCAGAGTGGTGATTAGTTACCGCCTTTCTTAAAACCTGGTATGATGCAAGGTTTTTTTTCTCTGAAGTCTGACATGTTGTTTTCTGCTGTGTTTGCTCCCTTGTTGCAGATGCAGCCGCGCCGCCACCTGATGAAGCTCCCCCTGCAGGCCAACTTCTACCCCATGCCCAGCCAGGCGTACATCCAGGACAGCAACAACCGCCTGACGCTGCACACCGCTCAGGCTCTGGGTGTCACCAGTCTGGAGAGTGGTCCGTACCTCCATACAGTTTATTTAATGTTTCTGCATTATTCTTCATTTCATTCTGAGTGAAAGTCATCTCTGAAATGCACTTTCTCTTTCCCTCTGTTAAAAGTCTGTAGTGCTTTGTGGAATCGTAGTGAAGCACTTATCGCTCCCTCTTGTCCTTCGAGAGGTTCACACTCTCACGTCAATGTACCGAGCTAATCTGTTATCATCGTTATGAGAATAATGCAGGTGTTTTTGTATATGATGGATAGCTCAAAGTGTTTGTCTCCATTGACTGAAAGTTCAATACGCAGGCAGCTGTATTAGTGTAATAGATAAGCTCCCCCCCCCCCCCAGGCCAGCTTGAAGTGATTATGGACCGGCGGCTGATGCAGGATGATAACCGGGGGCTGGGCCAGGGTCTGAAGGATAACAAGAAAACCACCAACCGCTTCCGCCTGCTGCTGGAGAGGAGGTCCATCGGAAACATGGTCAGTGGGACCACCGCTATGCCATCCCAAAGTCCAGCTCAATGCACCTGACTCTGTGCAAAGCTGTCATATGTCACATCCTTCATCTGTGCTCATTAACACATGTGTTCATGTCATTTGTCGGTGCTCATTACCCCCCCCATCTGTCTTTTCTTAACCATCCTCTCTCTCACTTTGTTTTCCTTTTGTTTTTCCACTCCATTACCTTCAGCATGAAGGCCTCTTTGCAAAACTCTCCTCTTTGTTTCATTCTTTCCTCTCCAAAATCTTGAGCGACGGAGTTCCAAAGGTAATGTTGCCTAGGCAACGATAAGGATGCTTGTTAGCCCACATATTAGTCTATGCCGTAGCTCCAGCTCCTATTTTTTCTTTTCTTTTACCACCACATAGTCATAGCCAAACCGGGCTATTTTTATGAGTGCGCAATTGATATAATAGAATATAAAGTAAATGAACACAGATTGGCAGAGAATAGAAAGCATTGATTCCAGTTTTATCCTCCAGCTCTCTGGAAATACTGCTGATGGAGCCCTGGCTTTGCACAAGACATCAACCATCATGTTAGAAACACTTTCAGAACAATTACACCATAGCTACAGCTGTTAAAACCCCACATACAGTAGATTGATTAGTAATGCGTCTGTCTGGAGTAGAATTAGAAATGTATAGAGCCCATTCCTCATGGGGTGCAGGAAAGGCTTCAGAACATCTCTAGAAGTGAGTCATTGACGTAATAGTAGTTACTCCGTCATTCTCCTCTGTTTTAAATCTGTCTCCGCCCTCCTCCAGATGATGGACAGCGACACAACCAGCTTCCCGTCCATCCTGAGTCACATGACCAACTCCTTCCTGAACCACGAGGTCTTGCCGCTGCCCGTTCTGCCTAAAAGACGCGGCGTCCCCCCCCTGGAGACCTTCGCCCCTCTCAAGTCCATCCTGCCTTGCGACTTCCACCTGGTGAACCTGCGCAGCATCCACAGCCAGGTGAGCAGACGCAACACACACTGAGTTTGGTTTTAACGGTTTGCTCGTGTTGACTTTTGAATTGACCCGTGTCTCTCCTGTGTGAGCAGAAGGACCCCCACTCTCCGTCTGCGTACACAGCTTTGATTCTTCACCGGCTGGCGCTGGACTGCGGCCTGGAGGCTCAGAACCTGGGCTTTAACTGCACCACCTCACAAGGCCAGGTCAGGGGAGGAACACACACACACACACACACACACACACACACACACACAAACTTTTGGAATTACAGTCAGAAATTAGTTTGCTGTAATTATGGCTAAACTCTGAATCATTTTTGAGTGAGCAGAGATTTGTTTGTTCATGAAATGGAAACCAAGTACTCTGCTACAACTAACTACATTTGCAGATGAAATGATTGTTCTTCTTTTTACATACACTACATTTATCCGTCAGCTGTAGTTATTTAGTTTTCAGATTGATATTAAATAATCAGTCGATAAAATATGTAGCATTACTGGTTAAACTAACAAACCATCAATAAAGTAGTTAAAGGGCTAGTGGAAATCCGCGAATTTTGGGTTTAACTTATGTATTTTTATTAAAAATAAGCATAATAAACCATTTTCTTTTATTTCATGCGCCTAGTTTCATTTTATTTTCAATTTACTGCTCCCGACCACGCCCTCTCAATGAAACGAAATACTTCGGGAATCTTCGGGTGATGACGAAAACAAAGGAAGACGGGCACAAACATTGGACGAGGCACGAGTATTTTATTATGTTTTCTGGCTGATTTAATGCATCGTTAGCCTGTACCATTGTGTACAACGCCATTTATTGCCTGTCGATTAGGCGACCGGAGGCCTCGTCATCCGATAATCCGGTACACAGTGTCGAATGTGTACACTACAGTCATCATATAGACATGATAGACTAACAGTACTGTGAGTACAGCCTACACTTGACAGGCAGCCTGGCTAGCCTAGGATTAGGACCATACTACGTCAAAAGACCGATTGGCTCTAGCTGTATATCATGCTAGTATACAATTCATTTACATTTATTCATGTAATTAATGCCCATAAGGCTGTTACATATACAATAATAAATGTGACAAGATAATTTATGTGAACCTGACCCTGGTATGTTATGAAATGTACCCTACATGCAGTCATCCTCGGGCATAGCCATAGGCCTACAGTGCATGCATGCCAACTTTTGCAATATATAATATAGCGCCTAGCGTGAGCTATGCTTAGGGACCTACCAGTCAAGATTATTTGTGCGTAGGGGTGCATCATCTGGCGCCTGGTCCTGGTCATCCTCGCCATTGCCCATGCCGTGAACTAACTCCATCACCTCGGGCTCGAACAAATAAGGACGTAATGGTCCATCGTCTGGCTCAATATTCTCACCATCGTCGCTTACTGAACCGGATTCAGATTCAGTTCCTAAAACTACATTTTCGCAGGAAAGCCGAGAGGATGTTTCTGACTCGCCATCATCACTGGATACCTCGTACAATCCTTCTTCTTTGTCTGGTATATTTGCCCTTCCACGTTCATTCTGCATAGACGCCGTGGTTTGTTATTGTTTCGTCTTCCTGAGTTTTCCTCACTTCCGGTTTGGCTGACTCGATCATTTCGTTTCTAAAAAAGTTCGGGGAAGCTGCAATAAAGTGCTTCTAACATGCGTAAGGCAATTATTATATTTGTTTAATCAGGTGTGATTGTTTTGGTACGTAATTATGCTTGTATATAAGTTGAAACGAAACTATTTGGGGTTCAATTTCCACTATCCCTTTAAATTAAAGATCTGCTTAAATATAAAAGCACAATAATTCACAAAATGTTTCATTGTATGGGGCAATTTTTCAAAATAACTTGCTGTTAATAATGTGAATCTATTTGTAATTTTACTTAAGGTAAACTTTATATGCAGAATGTGTACTTGTGATTGAACGTATGTGTGTTATTGCTGCTTTCACTACTGTAAATGATCTGAAAACTGGCTCCACCATTAGATTTTTTTCTACCTGCTGTAAACTAAACTTGAAATTCCCTGATTTCCATATTTTTCAAATCAAGTTTTATTTATATAGCACATTTATAAATGATTTTTGGTCGAGCCAAAGTGCTGTACATATAATAAAAATAGCCTACAGTAGAGACACTTTACAGCAAATACAACAACACAGATTGTTCAGCATATCAGTATGAGAAAAACGACACCCTCTGTCCTTAGACCCTCTGTCCTTAGACCCTCACATCGTACAAGGAAAAACTTCCAGAGAAAACCCACAGTTTAAGGGGGAACATGGGAGAAACCTCAGGGAGAGCAACAGAGGAGGGATCCCTCTCCCAGGACGGACAGACGTGCAATAGATGCCGTGTGTAAATCGAAGAGATAATACATTTTACAGCATATAGACCGAATGTTAGGAAATGCATGTGTCTGTAATAAGAAGATGAATCCACGAGGATGTCAGCTACAATCCTGTGGAAGCCATCAGGGAAGCAGCATGACGAGACCCAAGGCAGGACCGCAGAGACAGGTTCAGCCACGACCCGAAGTCCACGACTTAATCCAGCACTCAGGATAGAGGATCCAAGACACAGGACTACAGCAAGAGGATCAGCTTCGACTCCGGATCCCGGCGTAGATATAGATACAAAACAAGAAAAAAGATTTGGCTGGGTTAATCGGAACAAGAGAAGACACAGACACAGACAGAGAGGGAAAAGGTCATTGGATAAAAGTTATTCTTGATAACCCTCTAGAAAGATCTCATGAACTTCCCCACTCAATCTATCAAGACCCGGGCAGTTCTATTAGATATAGGATAAGAAACAGAGAGAGGGAGCACAACAACCTATCTCTTTTTATATTTTTGAACAGCCTAGTGTTATGACGTTGTTATCATGTTTGTTTATACCCTTTTTCTGAGTGATACTTTACGTTTCGAGTGTTTGTGTACAGACTGTGAAAGCAAATCTGAATTCATTTGCATTCTCAATTTTTGCATCCCAGCTATTTCGAGTTTTTAACTAACACCCCCTCCCCTCTCTCTGCAGCTGAGCGTCTCGGGACTGTTCCAGACCCTGGACCTGCAGTTGCTGCAGCCCATGTCCCTGACCCTGATGCACCCCAGCACGCCTCTGACCAACGACTCCTCCATCAGCCTGGACCCCATGGAGATCTCCGCCTTCAAGCTCAAACTGCGCTAGGAGCCGTCCAGAATAAATACAAATAAAAACTCTCCAGACTTCTTGGCCCTATGCTGGCCACACACTAGCAGAGGGGTGGTCTCTCTGTTTCTAAAGCTGAACCACAAACACTTAAGCCTGGAGAGAAAGGATCCACTGTAACGGGACGGACTGCACAGCCGGGGGCAGGCGATAGCTGTCACTGTGGACATCGGAGAGCAGCAGAACCCGGGAACTCGCAGCTGCTCCAAAAAACAAGGAGGACTGCCAGGATGGCTCCTCAGATACGACCAGGGTCTGTGTCTGAAATGGAAACGTATTTGGTTCTGCTTTGTAAGAACTCTGTCTTTTTCTATCTCCATCCTGGACTGAACTACTGAATGTAAATATCCCAAATGATGGGAGGGGTTAGGGTGGGGGGGGGTCTGGGACTCATTCCACATCAGAGTGCAATTATACAAAGCTTTATTTGGTGTATGGGTTGTTGTTGTTTTTTTATGTATGCAATGAAGAAGACACATCACGGTGATTTGTTTTTGTACAACTTGTTTTTGTTTTCCGACAGACTCGAATGCAGCAAAGAGAATGTGTGGTCTCCCTTCAGCTGGTGGGGAGACCCGAGCTGCGACTCTTTAAGTATGTCTGAGTCTAAAGGACCCAACGGCGGTCACTAAGTGGTCAAATGTGATCATTATTCATATCGGACTCCTTCTGTTAGCTGGTTTTGTGTGTAGATAGTCGGGAGACTTTCTTTCCTTCACTTATTTTCCCCTTTCGGAGCTTCCTCCTTGCTGATGAGAGAACTTAGCATTTCTGAGCACATGTCCATCATTCCTGTGCTTGTACCACTGGTGAGGGGTGGTGTTGTGTACCATACTGTATGCAGTAGAGGACTAGGCAAAGAATAGACCTCGTATATCCCATATGGCAGATATATCTGTGTGTGTGTGTGTGTGTGTGTGTGTCTGTAGTTTGTTTATGTGAATATTTGAGGGGTTTATTTTTTTTGGGGTGTATTGAGGTCACAGTGCACTCTATCAGGGACCATTCATAGTACTGTTAGGAATCATCCATCTGAGTGTCTGTGGGTCATATAGCAGGACAAAGAGCTTCCTGGTGAAGATTTAGAGCAGAAATTAAAGGGTTAGTTCACCCAAATTACATGTGGTTTCTCGCTATGCAGAACAATTTGAAATTAGAGTTCTATAGAGCACACATTTGAATCTATAAAATGTCCGACAATTGTGAAGAATGCCTGAGATTATGTCTTAATCACTTGTTTTGTACACGCAGCAATCCAAAACCCAGAGATATTAAAATGTTTCAGACATTTTCAACTGAAAAGTAGCGTCATCACTTGAGAAACCATTGCATATTTTTGTATGAAACAGTAAGGGTTAATTTATTGTATACTTATTTCAACACATTAACTATTCAGATTATTATTCTGTAGCTCATATGACTGCAGTGTGCCGTTAAGACACAGCAATAAGGTGTGAACAGTCTGTAAAGGTGGAGCTCTGTTTCTAAAGGAGATGTTGCATCCTTTTTAAGATGTCATTTTGTAACGCAGTGCTATCAGTAACATTAATTCACCTCAGTTGGTGGTTTAAAAAGGGATTCCTCCTAAAACGACACATAAACCCAAAACTGCCTGAATGTCAAGATACCACTGTGATTAATGACTAACATTCTTAGATATTTGTGGGTGTACTGACCCTTTTAATAAGACGAGTCTTATCCCGAGGCTCTCATCCTTTTTCTGGTGTGCATCCACAGCGACCGTGGAGGATGTTGTCACCCGTGTCCAAAGCGGCGCCCGGACATCCCGCAGCCCACCTGTGTCCCAATTTGTACTGCCCCACCGTCTCTCCCGCCCCACTGAGTTCCATCACCAGTTTTTCATCTACATTTTCCACAGGAGGTCTGCAGCTGTGTTGCCCTCTGGCCTGATGTCTGCTCTCAATACATTCTGCTCTCTGTCTGCACTGTAGCCCCCCCCCCCTCCAGCTGCTTCAGAACAGACTTCACTGCATCCTAAATTGCACTTTCTCCTCCGTTTGACCTCGTCACAACCTGCCCTCCTGCGTCTCTATGTATTTTTTCAGAATGTGATCCGTTTGTTCAGAGGTAATATATGAGGGCATGGTCTCTTTTGTACTTGTGTATTCATGATGGATCAAACTGCAGTAGAACAGAGGAGATGGGGATTGAATAAAGGACAACACGTTTCTCTTTATCTAAAAGCAATTTGTTTCAGTCTCTAAAGCACTGGTGAATCTGTGTTTTCATGCTGTTTTTTTCATCCAAAGATTACATCTCTATCAGTAGGGGGCAGCATTGAGTCAGTACAGGCTGTGCCTACAGATGATTCCTGTCAGATAAGTATTATAAATATCTCTGAGGCTTTCCAGTGTCAACCTGACATAGAACTGAGCAGCTTTAAAATCACAGGTAGTTACCTCGGCACGTGTCCACCATTGTGTTCACCTCTCAGACAAAGGCATCAGAGACAGTGTTGAACACGACAAGAACTCCAAAAGTCCTGTTTCTTTGTTGAAGCTTCATAAAAATGGATTAGGGACAAGGGCAGAAAGGATGGCTGCCTGAGACTGATCACTGGAGCCGACTATTTTCTCAACCCCTCTGTGAGAAAATTGGAAGGGAAACTGAAAGTCGGCTGTATGCCTGAGCATCAGATTGGATAATGTTTGACCAGCTGGAATAATGAGACTGGAATCTCAGTGTCCAATTGATTTGAATGTGAAATCAGCTAATGGCTCTCTAATTTGTTGTTTCAATTAATGTCATGTTTCTTGTTGCCAAGCATGATTCAGTGGACAGCATGACGGCTAATAATACGTAAGCTAAAGCACATCAATGGAAGACAGTGAAAACCAGCACTCATAAACTGAAAATGCAGGTATGAATCGGCAGACAAAAGACTTTCAAACCCATCTGGATAAAAATAATAAATAAAAACACTAATTTACGCACACGGTTATTTTCCCACATGCATTTATAATAAAAAAGCAAGAGGCACCGGAGGTTCACTGGATTGTGCAGCCTGTTCTCCCGGCAGATCTAATTATGGGCCACTGAATGAATGTACCTTCACCCATGAACCCAGTTACCTGGCTCTGCAGAGGCGGATACAAAGGTAAGCGACTAATGAACAAAGCTGCTACCAGCTGTCTGCTATTGTTTCCCCGTGTGCATACAAACCGTCTCCATTTATTTCAATTTCAACTTTAAGGGGCCACTATGTTGAAGCTGGAAAAAAACGTTTTCTTCAGGGCTTTTTGGCACCAAACTCCCTGCATTGGAGAGCGAGGAGAAGAGAAAACCCTGGCACCCTGTTAAAGCTAAACGCCCGGAGTGAAGGGAACACACTTGCTACGAGATATACCGCCATGAAGAAGTGATGAACCATCTGCTATCTCCCTTTGTGTGTCAGGGGCTGAGAATGAGATGCATAAAACACTAAAAGTTTAATAAATCTGGCACACAGTGTATCTATGCAACAGCAAAATTGGTTTTATTCCAGCGTGAAACTGAGCTCCACAATATTAACATCCATTGTCAGTTAAATAAAAAAGGATATAAAACAAACATAGAAAATGCTGTACAAGATATCATGACTACCATTTTACATTTAAAATCCAAAGGCTTTGACTAGGTAGCTAGTTCTAGATTAGGACATAAAGCACGTGTTTGTTTATCAATGTATGGCGCTCATAATAGAAAAGGAAGGAGTTTTCCCTGACGTCCTGGGAGAGGAGCCCCAAATCAATATATGCTCTGTGGGGAAAATGACGTGAAAAATGATCTAATTTCTTACTGTCAGCTACCAGGAGGAAGAAAGTAGGACAGGTCAGCTGAGCAGCTTAGGGCTAAGTGTATCTTCATTTCACCCAAAAACAGTGCTACTCCACATAACAACTCAATGAGATTTTATGACTAATATATCTGATACGTCTGTGCTGCGGTGGCAATTCCCTCTGGGACATGATTGAAAACAGAGCATCCCACAGTTTCCTGCTTATCAAACAGCCGGCGGGATGTTTTATTATGCCGTCCAAGTACGCCGCAGAAATCTTCAATTTAAAGTACTATTAATGAACAACGCTGTCAACTTCACGACCGCTGGCCCAATCTGCCAAGGAATCTGATAAAATATATCTCCAATTTATTATGTGCCTGTGCTGAGGGCCATGTGTTTGTGTTGGGGATGAATCAATGCATATCTCAGAAAGAAATGCACGCTGCTGGCTCAGAGAAGCACTCCAGACATCTTAAACATGGAGTTCACTTCCCTCTTCAGAGCGTACTCCTCAGCCTGTCAGGGCTGTATAATGTTCCTCTGTACCTCTGGAGGAGCTTTCACAAGTCTGCATAAATAAGCCTGATAAAGTCATCAGAGCTCCGAGACAACAGTGCTATTTCAGAAACTGGGGGTGTGGAGTTTGAAAAAAAAGGGCATTAACTAGGCAGAGGGAGTTTACAAAAGGTGCTTTTGAATTGCATTATGGGATTCAGGGTTTTAGATGTTCACTTTGGAATAGAATCCAGGATATCTCAGACTCTGCTGCTTTGATTGACATATTTCCTCAATGTCTTCTTCCTTTAAACCCACAAACTCTATAGGAGCGCAATACCACATTTCTATAAAACGCCTTCCACAAATTGGTCAAAATATGCTCAAGCAGGTCATCAAATAAATAAATAAGTAACATTGTTGCATAACACCTCAAATTGGTGATGAAGGTGCATAATGAATACATCTGACATCAAAATATAAATCAAATAAGATACATTAATAAATACATGAACAAATTGATGTGCTGTCGGACAGTAAGGCCTGTGTTTGTGTGATCCTCCTTCATGTCTCAGCTCAGCACAGTCAGCTCTAAAGGCTGATTCTAGATCAGGCTCTGAGTCCTGATGAAAGCTGTCCTCTCGCTGTGCCCGTCCCCCTCCTCGCTGTCTGATTCAGACTGGTAGGTGATGGTGTCCTCGTCCCCCCACACAGTGGGGATCCCCTTGTAGCATATCCGGGCCTTCCTCTCCTGTCCTGGGCCGAAGCCAAACCCAAAGCCCACCCGCACCCCCCTGCTCTCTGAATACACAGAGGGCAGTTTGGTCCTCCAGCCCAGAGAAAAGCCCCCTGAGCGCATCTGCAGCAAGAGGAAGACCCCGGCGAAGGCAGCCAGGATGAAGGCACAGCTGAGCACGGCCACCACCACAGGCAGCTGATTGGACGGAGCTACGCTGATCCCCGGAGGCTCCTCCCCCTCTCCGCTGTCATCTGCTGCTGCTGCTGCTGCTGGACTCTGCTGCTCTGAGGGGGCTTCGTCCCCCTGCAGCCCCCCAGCCAGAGGGGACTTGCGCTGCACCTGGTTCTGGTGCAGGCAGGAGGTGAGCACCAGGTGGCTGTGGGGGGGGCAGGACAGGCAGTCTGTGGGGCCGCTGTCGGAGCAGGTGAGGCAGGCGGCGCTGCAGGGCAGGCAGGCCTGCACCGAGGACAGGTCCACCCAGTTCTCCAGGGAGAGGTTCAGGAGCTGGGGACCGGAGGAGAAGCCCGGAGGACACAGCTTCACACAGCCCTGCAGGAAGAGGGAGGAGCCGGGGCTGCACTCTGAGGGGGGGGGGGGAAGGGAGGTTGGGTCACATGCAGTTCAATAAAATAACCAACATTTCCCCTGAAGTTAACTGAAAATAACCACATCATTTAATAGTATAATTTTTTATTCGCTAAAATTAATTATTTTGTTTATAAATTAATTATTTTGTTTATAAATTAACTGCAGTCGAAAATGGCACAATTTTGTTCTGGAAAACCAGCAGAACCTCCTATTTTTAAAAGCTGAAACCATCCAATGCTTGGTGTTCTTGATTAATACATTGGCAAATCTCTATTTCCCAGAGCCCAAATTGCTCTCCTCAGATTTGTCTTTTGTTTCAGTCTCAAACTAATACAATTGTTTGTAAGACAAGCACAATTTCCAGCCAAAAAAAACCAGCAGTCTCATATTTAAGAAGCTGGAACTGACACATTAATGGTATTTTTTCTTGTGAATTAACTTAAAGGGTCAAGTGATAATCTAGAGGGAAAAGAGAAAGAGAACATTCAGAGACAGTAAACTAAATTATTCAATCATTTTGATGTTTAGGAAATGAAATAATAGTGACTGTACGTAGCTGTTGAGCTCACATAGTCGATAAGCAGGTGTTGAATTCCAAAACATGTCTTAACCTTGCCTTGAGTAGAACCATAACATCGATTTAAACCAATTGTATTTTCCTTTTAGTTAGAAATACTGTAATATTCTTCATATTTATTTAAATGTATGCTTGCCATTTATTTAACACTTTGCAGAAACATAATTCCATATTGCACTCATCCTCTGTGCACTGACAAGATGGTTCATTTATTAAATGAAGGCACAATCAGTAAATGGAAGATTTGACGAAATGAACGTTGTGTCCTTTACCCCCCCCCGTATAATTATCGGCAATTACAAAGCATCCTTCAGATCTGAAGCCCTGTACAAAGTGTGAACAAAGTGTTACCACTGACTATTAAAATGTAGATTTTAACTAAATTATGAAGGAGTCTGGAACGATGAATAAGAAAGTGTGTGAAATGCTCAGAAGCAGGATGAAGCTTCCGACCTAATCTTCCTCTTAATGAGGGAGTCATCCTCCTGAGCGTTTGTTGACAACGTAGCACCTCTCGCACTGACGCAGTTTGAATGTCCCCTGCTGCTCCTCCATACAGAAATACCTAACACTGTCTGACCAAAAGCCTGTTCTGTAACAACGAGTGAGTACCAGCGCCAATACAAACGAGCCCACTCCTCTAAAGTGGCTCCTATTGAAAGTTGTATCTCACCGATACAGATCTGCTGGGCGTCAAACGTCTTGCAGCTGTTGTTGGACGGCCGAGGGAAGTCCGAAGACGAGGGGTTGATGACGCTGGGTCCGGTACCCCACAGGATGAGGGTGAACTGACTTAACACAGCTGAATGAGACAGGGAGGGGGAGGAGGAATTAGGGTATGGAAGAAAATATCAATTGAACACCTCTCAGAGAGGTAACAGTGTGAACTGGCTGATGAGGATATGGGGGTGGAAGAAAAAAGAAACAAGTGATGAGAGTGGACCCAAACACAGTAGCGGAGGAAGAGATGCCTTCCCATCTTTTTTTTCGGCAGCTCAGAGTAAACAAAGACACGCAAGAGGTCTAGGACTTTAACGAGTTAACTCTTCTTGACAATATGCTGCTGTTTTGCCTTTTGAAAGAAATGCAGCCCGAAACCAGCTAAAAATATGCTTAAAGCTATAGGGTTGGAAATGTCTTTTAGGAGCATTTTTGAAAGCAATGGACCTACAGCATTCAATTAATCAAATACTCTAACTGCTATATGTTTGTTGTTTGATATGTTTACATTCATAATGATGATTTTGTGAGAGTGTTGCCAACTGGGTTAGATTTAGTGACGTTGGGAGCTTGTGCTGCTAACAGCTTGTATTAAACAAAGACTTGGCACCGTTCTTTTTTAGTTGGATAATTTTGAAACTCTACATTTGCTGGCTTCTCAATACGTTTATAATCAAAAGTGTGCCAACAAGTTTCTTGCACAAGAATATTTCTCAGTCCAGCAGCTGCAACGTTTTAATCTGCATACGAGTGATTTTCCCCTAGTAACAAAGAACATTTTTATAAACCGAATCATAAGAGGGAGACAGAAAAAGCGGAGGATATTTAAAGAAGCACGAACATATGCACGAAAACTCTAGTTAATGAGGGGGCAGCGCATGTTGGCATGATGTGATGTGACCAGAGTGAACGATTAACGGCGATGAGTGAGGTTACCATAGTCACGTCCATTAGCTGCCACGTTTTCTATTTCCAGTGTCCATTCCCCTTGAGGGTCCTCGCCCCATGAGTGGGTGCTCATGAAGGCCCAGTCGTTGAATCCCTCTGAGGAGAAGTCATTGGGCCTGACAGAAAATGTGAGACAAGTTGTTTGAGACATGGTAGAATGCAGAGGTTGTGTTTCTTTCCCGAAGAGTATACCAGTGGGAGTATCTGTGCAGAGATAACAATGAGGAACATGCACATTAGGTTTGTCTCCGTGTGTGGAAGAGACGGAGGGAAGAGAGATTGATATCATGGCTCTCTGCTGGTGTGTACAGATGTGTGTTTTACGGTGTACCTGGGGAACAGCAAGGTGGATCGAGTGCCCAGTGGGCTGATGAGATGAATGGCCAATTTCCCTCTCTGGTTGTGTGAGAGGGTGAGGCGAGCCTGAACGTGTTCCACAGAGTTAACGTACTCCGGTCGTCCCCAGCAGCCATCCACGCTCTTGCTGAACACCAGCTTGTTCCCGATGTCCCTGAAGGTACAGCGGGGGGGGGGGGGGGGGTTAATGTTGTGTGAACTCATGAAATGGACACGGACAATAGCACTGTCCCCAGCTCCGAGGAGAATACGGTCACATCTATCAGCCTGAGCTGCATGATAAACAGGAAGCGCTCATAATGACACTGTTGTTTACACACAAATAGAAACGGAGCTTCAAGTGACTCTCCTTACCTCGGTTCTGTGAGCATGTTGAGAACACACTGATGCTGCGGCCCCACTGTGGTCCAGTTCTGAGCCAAGGACACCATGGCGCCTGCATCCAGAAGCCCGTATCCGTACGAATGGCTCACTGTGGACAGAGAACAAATAAAGAGAACGGCAGCTTGGTGGGAGATAACATCACATAAAGGGAAATGACTGTCATTTAAAGAGCAGCTCTTTATTGTTATACTATGCCGTTAGTTTGAATTGTAAATACTGAGCCCGCTATCATAAATGTAGTTTTCTATTTACCCAAAATCAAAATGTTGACATCCATTCCTTACAGTTCTAGGCAGAGGTGGGAAGTAGTGGAGTACAAATACTTCGGTACATTTTTCTGGTATTACTCCACTACTTATTTTACGACTTTTTACTTTTACTTCTTACATTTTTAACACAAATACCTGTACTTTCTACTTCTTACATTTTCAAAACAGGTTAGTTACTCTAGTTTTAATCTGTGTTTGGTGGCCTGATCATTATTGTGGGGGAAACTTCTGTAGCAATGGAGAGTCAGGACTCAGAGAGACACGAGGAGAGCTGGACCTTTGATGGCAAACACTGGTGGTTTATTTGGAGTTACGGCCGGAGAACTGACAAGACAGGTGGTGAGTCACGAGTTGACACAGCGGTTGCCAATAATCAACATTCTTCATCAGTGAGACTAAACAAATATGGACCCTGAATCTAACAAGAGCTCTCGTCCATAGGAAAGAATGCGCGCCAGGGAACCTACGTCCCTGAACAGTAAACTACCTCATGGCGGCTTGTGCTCTGTCATAGACTGGCAACAACAATGCTCCCAAGCTGCTCCTCCTTAAGAGAGATAGCAGCAATACCCAAGGCCGTAGACCTATGCCATGAGAAAGGAGACAGTGAGAGGAGAAAATTATGAACTGTGTCAAAGGTTGAATACCTAAGCAAATGATTCCCTAACAATTATTATTTAGAGTCATTGCATTCCTATTGATTTGAACACGATCCGTGTATCCATCATTTCCTGGTCTTCTCCAAAGACGAGGGACCAATGAAAGCGTTGTAATTGTGCCGTTGTTCAGCATCGAAACATTCATTAGCTAACAATAACATTATTGTTCTATTAATATAAAGGGAGGTCAGTTACTCTTTAAAACAGATGGTAGTTATACGTACTTTTTACTTAAGTACATTTCGAAGCCCATACTCCTTTACTTTTACTTGAGTAAAGAAGTTTAGTCAGTACTTCTATTTTTGCCAGAGTATTTTTAAACACGAGTATCTGTACTTCTACTTGAGTAAAGGATGTGTGTACTTTTGCCATCTCTGGTTCGAGGCAAAAATAATGTTAAAGGTTTTTTCTAAAGGTGGAGCCTTCTTGATATCAAGAATTCAGCAGATTCCAACACCTAAACATGTACTACCCTCTGCATTTAGCAACCCCTTAGCTCCCACTGCCTCTGCTTATACATCTAAGGCCTCTCCTGTGCCGTGCATGAGCATGAACACCCCCTGCTGCTGATTGGCTGGAATAGTGTTGTGTACAGCAGCGCACAAACAGATAGACAGCTCAAGGACTGTGAGGAGATATTCGCTGAATTTGACAAAAAGTGTATTGGATTACTGTTGCTGACTCCACCTTTTGTGTGCTGCCATTACCAGCTATTTAGTTAACAAGGCTGGAAAGGACGTCGGTGGTGCACTTCTCAGGTGAATGATTGTTTGGTGGCCAAGGACAAGACGTGTGTTCATGTTTGTAAATCGGATAAGAAGCCGTGAAGCTAATGGGGTTGTCGTTCAGAGTCAGAGGTCTTGTGTTGCATAGACTGTTGTATGACTCAATGAGAATGTCTGCTCTGCCTGAACACTGACATTACTGCTTCATGCAAATATGCTTTAAAATGAAGCCAGAAAAATATTAAATATAAATTATTTACAGTTGATTTACTGAGATGATATGTATATTGTAGCAAACAAGAAACAGGATTAGCAATTAGAGTGGAGATGAAACAGCCAATCACAAGTAACACATTTGACACACATTTTTTAATTGGCTGAAATTAGGGCATAATGTAACGCTTTGTCAAGCTGGTCGACCTTGTTCTGTCATCACATTGTTGCAAAAGGGAAAAAAAGGTAGTGGAACATGAAGGCAAACGTGATAGCTCTCAGAGCAGGGGGTCTGAGTGAAAGGTGCTTATTGTGTGCTTATGTGAATAACAGCAATTTCCCAATTCAAAATAGAGTTTAATTGTATAACGCATGTGCTAGAAACCCTTTTTCTGTGCTCAAATATGACACAATAAACTATAAATATCTGTGCTGGATTTCGACTCGTCGGCCTCTACCTCTGCGCCCCCCCCCGTTGGTCTTCCAGTCTCCGGCGCTGAGGTGTCCGGGCCGGGACGTCCTCACCACCAGGTGCTGCATGTCCCTCCAGGTCAGGTTCATACTGCAGGGACACAGGAAGGAGAGCAGAGTTAACCTACTGCCTTTCAGTAATGTAATAGCTGAAGGTATTATGCACATTATTAAACAATACACACAGGTTTCGCTGACCTCGACTGTTCGACAATACAGCGGAGGAAATATGAGGAGATGAGGGATATAGAAGGTCAGGAGTCTGTAGACCAGGGGTGTCCACACTCTTTTCACAAAGGGCCACATACAGAAAATATACGAAGGGCTGGGCCACTCACTAGAGGTATATTGCCTGATATGTTAGCAAAATTAATCAAATGTAAGTCAATTATGCTTAATACTTGAATATGCTTTAAGGAAAACAACAGCTCTCCATTGGGTTTCATTTATTTTGTTAGCAGCTCATTCCATAAAACAGAAGCCTCAGATTGCTTATAAGAGGAAATAGGAAGGGTTTATTTCAAGCGTGTTATGAAAATAAGTTATTGGGCTTTTTTCTTATCAGCTTAGATTTGATATGATATTGAAAATGTTTTCAACTTGAATTGACTGCATTTGTTTGAAAAGTGGGCTTATCAACACATGAATACTACTGTTTAATATCTGTTTTCATCTTTATTTAAGAAGTATAATACAAGACAAGTTTCATTTGTGGGCATACTCCATTATACTTTTTGAATTTGCTGAGGGCCGATTCAAAATGGCACGCGGGCCACATTTGGCCCCCAGGCCGCAGTTTTGACACCCCTGCTGTAGACACACCTGAAATATGATCCACCTGAGCATATACAGTGAGGATGACAGCTATACATTTCTGAAATATAATATTGAAACTTAGAGGAAGCCCAGAGGTGTGTGTCAGTCATCCATAACAAAGGTAAGGGCTCACATTATGGTTTAACACTAAAGCTACATCATAAGTTTAACCTATGGTGTTTAAGGGCAGGGAACATTGTAAAACATTGGCTAGAACACTGCAGAGGACCGAGTCTAGACCTCTCTGTAATGATAGTTTCTAATGGGGTCGGGGATTGGGGAATGAGGTCACCTTCCACACAGTAGAAGCCCAATAAAAAAGTGTTTTTGTATTATGTATTTATTATTAGGCGCAGCAGGCAAACATTTCGAGAAAATGTCAAAAATGAAGGAGAGAACCTGCTCGGTGGTTTACGATAATCAAACCGTGAATCACATTGCTTACAGAGTGCAACACGACAGAAATAGAAATTGCACTGTTGCGCATCATCTCCGCCGTGCTCCGCATCAGCATTCACATCAGCATTCACATCTCATATCCTCTCATGTGTTATTAATGGACAAGATCCCCCCCCCCCAACCCCCCACCCCCATCTACTCAATGTCACCTCAACCAGGAGCCAAAGGGGGGGGGAATAATAAAATAATAAAACAGCAGAAAGCCAAAACTCTCAGCCTATTAAATGATTCCATCTCTGTGAACTCCAGTTTGGTCCCAGTCTGATAAAGCAGCTCCCTGTTATTACGGCTGCCTGTCAGGAGGGGAGCAGACGCTGACTCCACTCTGATGTGAAAAAGTGAGAGATAGTCTTTGTGGGGTAAACTTCGGGGTCTGTCACTCAGTGCCCTTCTCTCATAATATCAGAAGTGAGATAAACCAGGCTCTGCGAATGTAAACCTGATGTGAACACTGGGAGGTAATCCTGATTTGATTTTGACACCTGTCAGCGGCACGTTAATGTGGAAATTAAGTGAATTATGCAGAGTATGGGACGGCTGGCCGATAAGAGGACTCTACGCACCGCGAGATATGACTGCAGATATGGACATAATGGAGAACACATTAACGCTGCTGACAGAAACTTGGATTCTGACACTCCTGAGTGAGCGATAATGAGAGATTCCATTTTAAAATCTTCACTGCCAGCCAGGTATCTAGATGTCTGTGTGGGCTGCCGCTGCTGATTTGTGTGGCTAATTAACTGATCATCAAAAGCTTCATTTGCTGAGGAAAGAATCTGTGGGCTTGGATTTAGGCCAATGTCGACTCCCAGACGCCTGTTCGCGCACATACACACTTCCCATGAACATAGCAACTAAAGTTTACAATAAAACACAATTCAAAATGTGCTTGCTGTAGAAGGCTACAGGGTTGAAAACTAGCTTTATTATAGGACGAGGTTGTGCTGTTCTCACTCACTTGGCCTCCAGAGTCAGAGCGATGATCCCAGCAGCCAGCGGGGCCGAGGCCGACGTCCCCGTGTGAGAGTCTGTGCATTTCTGCCTCAGGTCTGTGGTCACCTTGGAGACGGGAGGGTGCACAGAAAATACAGAAGGTTAGACACAGGTAATATGACACATTGACTTTCCCACATCAGCATGAGTGCAGATCAGGGGGAGGGAGGGTGGAAAAGCGGAGGGATGGTGATGAAGGGAGATTTGCAATCAGAGGAGGCGGGGAGGCGGAGAGAATGATCCGGTAGGTTCAGTCTCAGGCCGATGGATCCCAGCCAAAGGGTCACTGAATGTCAGCCAAATCAGCCCTGTAAGGTCGGGTGTTGAAACAAAGTATGTCCGCATTCCGGGTGCACTCAGTCACTGCCAACGCCAGCAAGCTAATGAGGCCTGTCTGGGTCACGGCGGGAATGACAAGAAGCAAGAGAGGGCAAGGAGAGCGCTGAAGGTCAGGGACGGATTCCTAGGTTGGCAACTCTTGGCATGACAGATTGTGGCACTAATGGCCATTACTCGTGGCAATAAATCCATGTGTCCGAGGAGAAAATGATACGAGGTTTCTGCAAAGGCCACCTAGTAGATATAGGTACTAGATAAAACAATGACATAATTCATTACTCATTTCTTATGTGCATTCACATCATTCTTTATTTATCATGAAAATAAACGCTGCTTTTTCTGATTTAAATTATACTTTTAACAATACAAATAATTTTTGGTGGGGTTTTTGACAAGTTCACCTAGGAACCTTTGATGGGAAATGTTAACTATATTGTGACATTTTATACTTAAAAATAATCACAAAATATATGCATATTAACCTATCATTTAATACAAGTTAGTTGCTGCCCTAGAGTGATTTTGTTTGTGGCTTTAACAAGAAAGTAATACCCTAGCAGTTTCTTATTACTCAGTTACACACAACCAGTACCTCACAAGGTGTCAGGAGACCAAATCTATCCTACACAAGCTTCTTGTGAGTCAAGTATGATTTGTTTAAAAGCCTGGGTCCCTGCTCTAGTTGTAACTTGACACTGTAGATACAAATGTACCAAACATGAAAATCTGCCAAAGTGAAGATAAATCCTCGTTCTGGATAGACGAAAGCTGTATGAACTCACTGATACAACAAATGGTGGCTTATGGCAACTACAGCAGCAATACAACAGCAGTCGTATTTTAAAGCAACTTCAATTTAATCTATATCATGAGTTGTGTTCGCTTGCTTGAAGCATGCCTCTCGTGTATTTTGGAGGCCATGGCAGATTTATGTCTGCTTTATGTTATTCTATGTCCCTGAGGCAAGTCTTTCTTCAGATGACAAGCAGCTTGAAGGAAGGATCTGGCATCTCTCAGTGTTTGTCAAGCTTTGTTCGCTGATGTAACATATCACTCACTGTGATTTGGACAGTTTTATGCCTATTTGTGAGAGAAGATATTAATATAAAAGTACACTTGAAAAAAAGGGTTTATTTCTGATGCACCGGCCTCGAGTTTTGGCCAAAGCAAAGTATGAGGCGCAAGTTATTTCTGTGCTAGATATTCAAAGTATTCAAATAATCCTACACAAAATCTGGGATGTTCAAAGTAGAAGTGTGTGTGTGTGTGTGTGTGTGTGTGTGTGTGTGTGTGTGTGTGTGTGTGTGTGTGTGTGTGTGTGTGTGTGTGTGTGTGTGTGTGTGTGTGTGTGTGTGTGTGTGTGTGTGTGTGTGTGTGTGTGTGTGTACACCCACTATCTGTTTCTCCCCCGGGTTTCCAGAGCTGTAAGTCGTAGCGAGAGTGGAGGAGCAGGGCTCGCTGTACCACGGCACGCTGCCGGACTGCGTGGTGCTGCTGATGGAGAGGGTGTAGATGCTGTTGGTGTAGCCGTCACAGTTACAGCTGTCCTGTTCGCGGCCTCCATTTCCCGAGGCCCACACAAAGATGGAGCCTTGCCCGCCACGTCCCTGAAGAACACAAACACATTCATTACAGACACACAGAGAATAGGTTGAGAGAAAAGAGAGCTGGTGACACATTAAGTATGATAAAGACGTTTTTCCTCGCGGCTTAAACGTCTCGTCACTTCAGAAGCAGTGCACCGCTGGAGGCACAACTCTTATTAATACATCATAACGCCGGGCGACTCATTGCCGCATTACATCATAACAAACAGAAGAAATTTAATTACTAAATCTCCTCAAGCTGAATGTAATTTAGGGGCATGATAAATTACGACATGTACGACTGTATGCCTCTTAAACACATACACTGTATGAAACGTACATTTAGTCCAGCTAGGTGTGGACTTGCCAAAAAGAGGACATTTTTGAGCAAAGTAACAAAGGGCTGTTATTTGTCTGGAACATTGCCTAGATTAGATCGTCCTTTTGTTCCAAGGCACAAATCCTTTTTTATACATTTGTCTGCGGCTAATTAGATTACTGCAACTCTTTAATCGCTGAAATGCCCCAGAAATCAATATGCCTCCGTCAGCTCGGACAATATACAGCTGAGTGTTCTCAAGTGGTAGAAAGTGTTCGCACATTTTGAACATTTTGGCCTCCGTGAGTTAGCAACCTATGGCCTTTCCAATCGATTTCTACGTTTTACAGTTTATTTCTGACTCTGGATGGTCTGGCTCGGCCTACACTGCTGACCTGCTGACGGCAGCTTGAAGTCTGCAGAGCAGCTGTGGCCCCGGGCCGGCTGCAGACACAGGGCAGCGGGGCCTCTGCAGTCAGGACTCCTCATCTCTGAAAGAGCCTCTGGGTGGAGAACGACCTCTGCCGCCTTTTGTGCAAGACATACAGGCACATTTTTTAAATTGGGTTTTTAATTAGTCATACTATTGTTGTTGTGGATTATTATGCCTTTCATCTTCTTCTACAATGCATTTAGAAAGCACTTTCTTTTTTCTTAAGCCTTGTTATTATCTCTGCCTTTGATTTGTTTTTCTGTGAAGCACTTTTTGAGTGTTTTTGGGGGAAATTTCAGAGTGAACAAAGGTATCATTATCATCATTATTCACATTTCTCTTCAGTATTAATCACACCCTGTCAGAAGAACATTAAACAATTCAAGTTAATTATTTCATCAACCCTATTTGAAGCCATATGATAATAACCACTTGTCTTCTACATGAGCTTTGAACCAAGTTGGCAACAACAAAACAATAAACCCAAGAAACACATATTATGAAAGAAACAGATAAAAGACAGCGGAGGGACTTCCCACATGCTGAGAGCAGGAATAATGCAACAGTTGATGGCAACCAGACATTTATAAGGTCAGAGAAAACAGATGTAAACCATCCCTCCCTCCATCTCGCTCAGCCACAGATACACAAAACGACACAAAAAAGATCATAAAAACAAGTGTTTTGATGGCCAAAGCCGCAGGAAAGCTTTACTACTCGGGTTGTAAAGATTGTGATTCTCTGCCTTTTTTTTCTCCCTGCCTACTTGAGTCGGGCTTAGCTGGCAAAAAAAAGGTCCTGGCTGTCATCATCAGTTCCAGTTTTTTGGGCTTTGCAGTCCCGGTCAATAAAGATATTGGAACCGTTACTTCCTTATCACTGTTGTTGCATCACTGTTTTCTCTGACTCCGTTCATCACATTTTAAGCCTTACAGGTTTACAATTTAACCTAAACATAGACTTCAAATGAGTTTAGGATTGCCAATTTATTTTTTCCCTAATGGATTCCTTTATCTCCATCTCACAAATTACCACATTTTTATGGAGACATTTGTATTCTACTTTATGTCCAATGCTGTCTGAATTGTACTGTATCATACCACAGGAGTGTTGAAGGTTTAGCAAATAAACTGTCTGTTTCTACACCGACCACTATTGCGGTAAGCATGTTGTAACTTCCGGTTGTTGTTGTCATCTCCGGGTATCCCGTGTGCCTGTTCTGTTGCTGATAGCTTATTACAGGGTTGCCAACTTTGGGTACCAGGCTGGAGTGAGATTTTGATATAATGGGTTTAATTACACATATGCACACTAAATGACTGCTATCGTGTCAGTAGCGGGACCTTAGCATATATATAGGATATATATATATATATATATATCCGTATATATATATATATATATATACACAAATACACAATATTGGACACAGAGTATAAAGGGCACAAAGTTTCATTCACTAATGAAAGTCAAACACACTGTTTTATTGTGTGCCTGTCGCGATAAGCAATTCATTGACTTATCGCACGATAAATAAAAATTAACTCGATAAATTGCCATTTACATGAGGATGTGACTAGCAGTTTGAAAGGATGTACTTGAATTATTGTTATATATTATCTAGGGCTGTCAAACGATTAAAGTTTTTAATCAGATTAATCACAGCTTAAAAATTAATTAATCATGATTAATCACCATTCGAACTATGTCCAAAATATGCCATTTCTTTATGTATATTGTTGTGGGAATGGAAAGATAAATGAAAGAAGGCGGATATATCCATTTAACATACAGTATCTATGTTTATTATAACATTTTTCTGCATGTCAAAATGAAAGACAACCCACACACCTATCAATCATCAAACCGTGGGGTCTTAATTCATTACGTGTTGATTTCTATCAACGGGGGAGTACTTCAGGAAAGTCGACAGAGGGGGGGGGCTAGTGGAGTACTTCGTGACCACAGAGTGTGAACATTGTGATCAGCTGTTTTAGCGCAGTTCTCCAGTGAAGGGGGGAGTCTATAGGGGTTATTCCCTATCTTTATTCAAGAGCGTGGTATTTAAATTTGAGAGCATACTTTATGTATTTATTTCCCTCAAACTCTGTCCTCGCACTCAAATAGTGCCCTCGCACTCAAATAGTGCCTGCTTGCACTTAGATTTGCTCTGCTTGTGCTCAAACTGTACGCTTGCACTCAGATATATTGCTGCTCAGAATTATTCTGTGCGTGCTCGAAACTTTTTCTGCTCTCAGAATTATTCTGTTCGAGCTCGAAACTTTTGTGCAACAATCCTGTCAAAATCCCTCAACCAATAGGAGGCCAGGTGTCCTTGCGGGTGCGTTCGCTTTACTTATTACAGCGTCCCGTAAGGGCGGTTACTCTTTGGTTTATAAACTCCCGCCCTCCACGGCTTTATAACATAACATGTACATCACTTCGCTGTACAACTTTTTTTGGGGGGGGGGGTGTAAGCACAGTTAGTACATGTTTACAAAACTGACAATTCAAATCAAGCAATCTGATGTTTCTTAGTCGTGATCAGGGGTTAAATTGGGATTTGATATGTGGGGGGGCTGTGTTTTTTTTGGGGGGGGGGTCAATATATGATGCCCAATCCTAAAGCAACTGCTCCTGTATCAGATGCACTATTTCATGCCACCAATCGAGAAAGTAAACATAGAAAGTCAAATAGACCGTCTTTTTATTAGTATTATTTAACTGGAATGAATTTACATTTGAAATTATTAAAGGTGGGGTAGGTAAGTTTCAGAAACCGGCTCGAGATACACTTTTTGTTATATTCCATGGAATGCTCTTAACATCCCGATAGCAATGAATATCTTAAGTGCTTGACAAAAAATCCATTAAAAAATGTCATCTGTAGAAGCTGTAATACTGTAAAAAGTACAACCAATCCGTTTAGCAACGGATTGGATGACCTACCTGCCTGTCAGCCTTCCATCGGGGCACAAACTTATCTCGTGCCCTCATTGGTCATGTGCGCGTTCGTGTGTGTTGGAGGAGGGGCTCTATAAGGAAGTGGCAGATTTTCTCCGGTTGTGTATTTTCAAATTCTAGCGATCTCGAGCCGGTTTCTCAAACTTACCTCCCACCTTTAATATATACACAAACATTTTTCACAAATTACAGACCTTCAAATTGCCATTTTAAGTCAACATTTCCCTGCACACTTACTCAAGAACATTAAAAAACAACTATATGAGTACAGAGACATATTATCTGAATTGATTGGGAATGAAAGTCCACATCAATATAAGCAGTTCAACAACATTACTGTATGTACGACCAGCTACTTCATCAAATCCCAGATGGGCTGATAGGGGAAGCCTGTGTAGTCGTGTATCTTTGTCTACAGGCTAAATGGTCTGCAGACCTTCTGGTAGCTACCCACTTCCTCACATATTTTGTGGGGTCCCAAGAGGTAAGAGGAGGTCCAACCATTTGAATGAACATTAGAGCAGAGACATTTTGAGTTTTCAGTTGTGAGCGCATTGATATTACAACTGCATTCATTTCTGAGAAACCCCTCTCACACTCTGCACTGCTCACAGCAATGGTTTCCACTGCATTCTTAAGCTTTAGAAGGGACATGTGCATCGGCACACTGGCATTCTCCTTAAAGTCCCTATAACTTTGCTTAACACCAGAGAATCCGATTTTCAAAAGAGTGCATAGCTCTCTTATTTCACACTCACCATACATTAATGGTAGAGGGCTTGGCCATGTCTTTGTATCAAGAACATTGACCTTTTGAAAGAGGTATTCCTCTTCACTGAGTATGGCCGGTTATTTTTTTGCAATGTAGTATGCCGTTCTAAAGACATTATGGGTGGAAGCCAAAATGTCTTTTTGAGTTTTTAGAAAGCTTGATTTTAAAGCTTCTTCATTTTGTCTTTTTACTATGTCCTGTGCTAATTTGTGACTCTGTGAGACACTATGTTCATTTATTTTCTTTCTCAAAGATTTCATTTGCTTCTCATTGCTGTTGCCATATGGGCCTACCCTACAGTTCTGCCATTCAGTAGAGAATGAGCACCTCTGTTTCCCTGTTCTCATTGCCCCAAGGGATCCCGCTTCCCTGCATGATTTGCATCCCATTTTTTTAATTTCCAACTATTAGAAATGTATATTTCTGTGTAAAAATATTCCAATTGACATTGATTCCAGCAGTCAGGCAAGTTGTCAGCCTTTCCTACACTGCTTCCCTGCTCTGCTCCTCTGTCCTCCTCAGGCTGCTCTGCTCTCCTCAGCCTGCTCTCCTCTCCTCAAGTTCCTCCACTCCCTTCCCTTCTTTATGCTGCTCTGATCCTCTCTCTTTTCCAAGCTGCCCTGCTCGCCCATCACCTGCCTTGTTCTGCTCAACTCTGCATTTAAATGTAGGATAATTAACAAAGGAACTTATGGTGAATAAATAAGATACAAATGGCTTTGACACGCTAAGTAGCAGTGATGTCTTGATACCTTTTTAAGAAGTCTGTAACTTTCCTCCTTTTTGCTTCACTCATTTCTGCATCATGCATCACTTTAAACTCTGAAACTTTCAAAGAGAAAGGAAATAAATATATGCATATCTCAGCTTTATGCACACACATACATAGCATCAGGCTGGGGCCAGTTGTTTCATGAGAGGGGTACACTAAAAGCAGGTTAAATTGACAAAGAAAGTATATAGTAATTTTGTAAAAATAAACATAAAATACAATAATTGGTATTTGTTTGTCCCGCGGGAGGTGCTGCGGTGTAAAGCTCACGATCGGAGCAGAGACACACGTTCACTGACAAAGCCGACAAACTATAGCTGGTCGCAGAGATCTGCTATTCTAAAATAAAGTCAACAATATCGACCATTGGCTGGTGTCTTTCTCTTAGTTTAAGAAATGCTTGATTTGATCAAAAGTTAGTCAAACAAAAAAACGTTATTTAACTTAATGGTAGTCGAACGTAAAACCCGAATATCAGACGAATTCATGTTAAGAAACCTGTCAGCGTATTACCTATTTTTCTCCACACTTTTTCCCGGATTCACCTGTCACTCTGCCGGCTGTCTGTGTGACTGACGGAAGAGACAGTGTGGTCGCCGATCAGCCAAGTAGATTTGAAGAAAATAAAGAAAGGGGAAACCCGCGAAAAATTTGAAAAGTGCGTCATCTTATTTATGTTCCATACAGCTAGAAAGAGTGTTTTATTGATTTTTCGAATTATTAAGAACCTTAAACATATAGAAAGAAAAGTTTTAATATGTATATATTTTGTGTGTTAACATATAATATAGGCATGCTGCATACATTGTTAAAAATATGCGAGGGGCATGACGTCAGAGCATTTTCCTATGTGCCGGTGCTTAGCTCCGGGCAGCCCCGGCCCAATTTAACCCCTGTGATATAATGAGCGTATATCCCGGGTATAATTGTAGTTACTTTTCACAAGTCAGTATCCCTCCGCGTCTGAGAACCGTTACAACCATATGGTTACAACTGTTACATTACGTCCGTCACGAAACTAACTAACTAACAAAGCTTAAAATGGAAACATTTAAGGTTAACTTCGACCTCCGGGGTGGCCTTACTATGGAGGAGTGGATTGAGAAGTGCCTATCTCCAGAAAAAAAAGCACCTTATGTTCTCTTGCTGTTATTGTTGTTGCATAGCAACCACCTCGCACTATGTGTTGTGCAGAAGGCAACGGAGGGACTATTTTATTTTGAATATCATTATTTAATAATAAAAACTATTTAAATTGGAGTGTGTATTTTTCTTTCACATTGCCAGCCACACGTGGTAACCGTTTTATAAATGCAACAGCTCACTTCAGGCCGTGATATACGAATATCTATCGACACTCCGCTTCGCGTCGGGCCGAACCAAGCCGTAGCACAACAGTGCTGGAGCAGAACAACAGTCTGGAGGAAGAAGTGGGCCGGTCGGAAAATTCACTAGCAATCCCCCCTCCCAGAGCTCTATATATGGCGCTGCTCCCTCCTCCCGTTGACAATTTACTAGCGATAACGAGGGCCGGTCGAGATTCCCGGGCTGATTTTTAGTCCCAGTACGCCACTGAACGTAGCTATTATGTAAGGTGCTGGTATATATATATACTAACTGTGCTTCCTCCCCCCCCCACCAAAAAAGTTGTAAATCAAACAAGTGAAGTACATGTTATAAAGCCGTGGAGGGCTGGAGTTTATAAACCAAAGAGTAACCGCCCTGACGGGACGCTGTAATAAGTAAAGCGAACGCACCCGCAAGGACACCTGGCCTCCTATTGGTTGAGGGATTTTGACAGGATTGTTGCACAAAAGTTTCGAGTGCGCACAGAATAATTCTGAGAGCAGAAAAAGTTTCGAGTGTGCACAGAATAATTCTGAGCAGCTATATATCTAAGTGCAAGCGTACAGTTTGAGCACAAGCAGAGCAAATCTAAGTGCAAGCAGGCACTATTTGGGTGCGAGGGCACTATTTGAGTGCGAGGACAGAGTTTGAGGGAAATAAATACATAAAGTATGCTCTCAAATTTAAATACCACGCTCTTGAATAAAGATAGGGAATAACCCCCATAGGAGTCTCCCTCCGCAGCCGGTTGGCGTAGTTTTGGCACAGTTCCGTCGTACAGACCGACGTTAACAGCAGCCCTGTCTGTGCACACGGAGACCGACTCTGTCGTCCGGTGATCTAACCGCCTTCTGGAAAAGCTTCACAAGTAGGCTACGTCGGTACGCAAATGCGCTTTGTGACACAAGTGACGGTACGCATTTCAGATTACGCACATAACCTGCGTACCAGTTATGTGCACCCCTGTACCAGAGCCATATTATTACTATTATATGGCTCTGCCCTGTACTACAGCAAAAGTATTCTCCACGCCGTTATCAAAGATGTTCTATTGAGAAGACGATCACTACGTGACAAAAGTTTTTAAAACCATGGCTACTGAAATCAATCTTACTAACTGCTGTCTGTGCAATTTACTCCGCGCGAGTTGGCAGACTTTATTTTGCTTACTTTAACATCATTTTTCATGGTGCGGCCAAGCCATTTCTTGGTATGGGTGTAGCCTACCCCAGCCATACCCTGGCGCTGCCACTGGTGGCACGTATGGGGCGGGCCATTCTGCACACGCGTTAAATGCGTTAAATATTTTAACGCAATTAATTCAAAAAATTAATTACCGCCGTTAACGCGATAATTTTGACAGCACTAATATTATCATTATGTCTGTGGTCTAAAATGGTCAAACAACGGTGCCAACAATATTATCGTTTATCGCAATAATTTCCGGGAAAATGTATCCAACAAAATTCATTATCGTGAGAGGCCTATACATGAAACACACGCACACAAACAAATCTACAGACTTACTCCAAACTGCCAAATATATTAATTAACACACTCTCACTCTCAAATAGTCTTTGACTCTATTTTGGCCTAGTAGAACAATAAGCAGCAGACTTTTTTATCATTTCTACTGGATCTCAGATCTGCGCATGCGCAACACGGGTCAGGGATTGACCAACCGGCTCCCACTGCTCTGCTGTCTGTTAACGTTGTTAAAGGTCACATGTCAGGGCCATTTCCACTGATCATAATTCCATTGTTGAGGTCTACTAGAATAGATTTATACTGTGCAATTTTCCAAACTCACATTGGTTTCGCATACAGCATCTCTGTAAAGTATGTGTATTCAGCAGTATTCACTCTCTCCACTAAACGGCTCGTTGCAGCTCGTTGCAGCTCTTGCCCCCCCCCCCCCCTCCCTGTGAGCCTAGTGTGCTCCGATTGGTCGGGACCAGTCGGGACGTTGTGAATCGCGCTAAGCTCCGTGGAGGTGTGATTTCCTTGTTTAGCAATACACAGCGAAACACAGCCAAACTCACCCTGAGCACACACAAAGTCACAGCCGAAGTAAAAACAATAAGTGTGGCTTGATATTGAGTAAGAAAAAGGTTGATAAACGCTGTGAGAATGGGTCTGCAGAGAGAATTTCGCCACGATCCCAACTGTCTGTTATCAGCCTGCAGCCAGGGAGGAGAGACAGTGTTGCCAACTCAGTAGTAAGGAAAGTAGCTATTGGCTGTCCGAAAAGTCGCCAGAAGTCCCTAAATGACGCCATCGCCTAATTTGCATATCATGTAATGGCGGTAAAATAACGTTCCACCCCCTTCAAGGATCAAAACTTGAAACCACCAGGGTAAATCCAGACGACAGTAGATCAGAAATGAAAAAGTAGAAAGTATAGAAATAGTTTTAGTAGTTTTTAGTAGAAATATCCCTTACAATAAAGGCAGTATAGTATGCCCGTGTTTCATCTCCAATAAATGGCTTCAACCATCCTTTAAACTCAGGGTTTGATTCCCACTACTTTATGTACTTTTGTGAATACAGTTTAGACTGTGACACGATGACCTACGTGGATGTTGTGTAAATTGATGTAAAGTATTATGGCAAAAAGTTTAATACAGCGTAATTCTGGTATATTCATTTTTATGTCACCTGATATATGGGATGTTAAGTGTTAGTTAATGAGAGAAATGTATGTGCGTTCATTTCAAGACTCCTAAAGAGCAGGAGACGATTGGGTCACACACAATTAGAGAGACAATGGTCTGATTCTGGGTAAGCTGACTTCGGGTGGATGGAAGTTCAGAGAGGCCCTGGGGGAATGAGGACAATTAAGCTCTGTTAGTTAGCTGGTCCTGAGGAGGTCATGAGATGATGACTGGTAAATTCCCAACAAGTATGGCTTTCATAAAGAAAAACATATGACTATTGTGTGATAAGCTACATGATAAGATGTGTTTTGCTTCAAACTGAAACTGTTTGGTTCTCTGATCTGTTTGGTTCCCGATCCGATTCCGATCATTTGATTTTGACAATCTGCCGATACCGATTTTTCCCGATCCGATCTTTATGTAATGCATTAAGAGAAAAAAAAGGTAACAGATAACGGCTGGTCATCCAACGCGATGAATTCAGCTATCTTGGCTGTTATTGTGTTGGCCTTTTCACTGTTCTGGGGCAGTTTCTCTTTCCCTTTAAAAGTCTCTGAAAGTGTTGGTTGTTTCAGTGCCGTTACCTGAGTGGCCGCTGTGTACTCGCCGTGTTGTTGTTGGTGTTTGTTTCTCAGGTAGCGTATTAGATTGGTCGTGTTGAACGTAGCTCTGTTCTTTCCACCATGCGGAACCTCTGCCTTGCAAACATTGCATCTGGCTGTTACACTGCCTTCGCTTTCAATTTTATAATACTTCCAAACTCCTGACATTTTCTCTGTCCCGACTCCCGAGTCACCAGCTGAACGTAGCCTCTCGTTAGCTTACTGCTACTATTAGACACTGCGCCCTGCCCACTCTGTTGCCAGATTTCAGAGAAATAAGCAACCAGGTCTATGAAAACAAGCCCAAAGAAAGCAACACATACATGATGTTGTGTAATTTTAAACCAAAACTAAGTCCTCAGGATGACTTTAAGACGTGAACATGGTCATTTTTGTTTTGTAACATTAAATAAAAAAAAAAAAAAAAATCCCGATCCCCGATTTTTTTCTCCCGATCCCCGATCTTTTGAAAATCACGTGATCGGCTCCGATCCCCGATCACGTGATCGGATCGGGACATCTCTACTTTTCAGCCATTAACCTTGAACAATTAAATTAAATGATTCTCTCTTATAAACCATCAACGTGCATGTTAGACCCAATTCCAACTAAGCTGTTGAAGGAAGTTTTTCCATTAA
The DNA here is from genome assembly GCF_902827115.2 of Pseudochaenichthys georgianus. Taxonomy (NCBI): domain Eukaryota; kingdom Metazoa; phylum Chordata; class Actinopteri; order Perciformes; family Channichthyidae; genus Pseudochaenichthys; species Pseudochaenichthys georgianus. The sequence goes on along the minus strand of NC_047508.1, from coordinate 22,667,010 downwards.
TTAGCACTTCTTTATTAAATATTATGAATATGTCTTTATTATCAGGCTATGTTCCACAATCATTCAAAGTAGCAGTGATAAAACCTCTTCTTAAAAAGCACAACCTCGATCCAGAGGTTTCAGCCAACTATAGACCTATTTCTAATCTTCCGTTCTTCTCAAAAATTCGTGAGAAAGCGGTCGCAAAACAGCTGTGTGATTACTTAAAAAACAATGATTTATTTGAAGATTTTCAGTCTGGCTTTAGAACACATCATAGCACAGAGACAGCTCTGGTTAAAGTCACAAATGACATTCTAATAGCCTCAGACAAGGGACTTGTCTCTATTCAATTTCCCCATTTGTTCAATTACAGGATTTAACCATGAGATGGCGCTTCATTCACAAAATACACAAAGACAACTGGGTGTTGTAGAACTTAGTCTGTTTGCAATGTTTGCAGCTCTGCAGTTGTGTTTGCTGAATACTGTAGCATTTAATCACTTATTTGTTACTGTATGGTTTTCGCAAGCTACTATAATGAAAAAACATCAATATTTTAGATCAAATAAAGTATATAGTTTGCTTTATGCAGTATATTTCTTGTAATATTGTTGGGGTGTTTTTACACAGTACAGTAGATTGAAGTAAATCAATTTATACATTAAGATAAAATAAGATGGACCTTTATTAATCCCGTGGGGAAATTCAGTAGTTCAAACAGCAACAGGGTGAGAGTGAAAAACAGGACAGCACAGATTCACACAGATTAATAAAATCAAAAATAAGATGAGCGATACAAATAATAATAATGAGAAACTATGAAATAAGAAATGAATAAAACTAAAATGTAATTATCATATCATATATTATAATGTATTGTATTATTAAGTAATATCATACATTAACCCCATTATAGCAGATGCCACATTGAATGGATGAACACATTTATGCATCAATAATTACAACAGAGTATTTCTAAATACAAGTTGTAAAAATACTTATATGTATTTAATATTAACCCTTTGGAGTCGACCGTCACGCCGGCGTGATCAGATCACATGACCTGTTCAAGCCGGTGCCGCATAAAAACAACAGTCCGAACAACATTGCCGTGTGTTTCTGTCGAAAGTACTGGCTTGAAACTATATCCCAGTCTTTGTTTCATGCAAAAAGACCCAGTAAACACGGAGATACGATGATATAAAGTTAATACATTTCAAAAGTATGAAAAATGGAAGCACATATTTGAATATCTTCGCCGTATTTGATCATTTTACGAAACGGAAAATACTGAAAACTGTAGATCCTGCTCAACAGGATGTATATGTGTATTTCTGTCGAAAGTACTGGCTTGAAACTATATGCCAGTCTTTGTTTCATGCAAAAAGACCCAATAAACACGGTCATACGATGATATAAAGTTAATACAGATATATTTCAGAAGTATGAATAATGGAAGCACATATTTTAATATCTTCGCCGTATTTTATCATTTTACGAAACGGAAAATACTGGAAACTGTAGATTCTGCTCAACAGGATGTATTTACTAGGGAGGGGGTGAGGTAATCAGGTAAACGGAGTGATACGAAACGAGACGAAAAGAGACGAAGAGGGACGGCGGGAACCGAAGAGAGACGGCGGGAAATGGAGAGAGACGAAGATATACGAAGACAGGCGGCGGGAAACGAAGAGAGACGGCGGGAGACTGCAATTGAAGTAAAGTGACAGACAAACATTGAGAATTTAGATATAGTTAGATAGATTTAGAGTTTTGAAGATTCAACTATGATGAAGAGAACTCTGAACGTGAGTCAAGCTTTAAGCTTGTTTTTTGACATGGAGGAGGAGGAACCTGTGATGTTGCCCTCTGTGTCGTAGTTGACAGAAACCGCTTTGAAGCGTGGCACAGATAAAGACAGAAAAAACAGATTGTTGTACATAATGTGTATATATATATATTTGTATTATATTTATAATAACACTTTTGCCTTATCAGAATGAAATCCCATGCTACCTCAATCAAACTTTCACATTATCATAGTGACATCCCATGTATATATTTCCAGCTTTTAAATGGTTTCGTTGTGTATGTGTTAGGGCCGGGACTTTAACGCGTTAATTAAGATTAATTAATTACACAAAAATTAACGCATTTTAATCGCACTTATTTTTGCACAGCGGAACGTTTCTCACTGGATGAGTTTCAGGCGTACCGATTATACTGGAGCACCAACTAACGTTCATGACTTCAGCATGGGACTTCAAACAACAACAAACCACGGTGAACAATAGTCAAACATGAACGAGCTGATGAGACCGCTTTGGTCGGCCCCGTGGATGGGACATTTTGTTTTAAAAAACGGACGGATGGAAGCGTCGACAAGAGCACGGTTGTGTGCAAATTATGCAAAAAGGAATTTGCATATCACCGCAGCACATCAAGCCTAAAGTATCACCTAAATGCAAAGCATGTAGCAGCTAGCGTGGACGTTAGCCCGAAATGAAGCGCTACATCTGTAGTTGGCATACAGGGAACTGCTTTAGGCTGGTTTAGGTCCTATCTATCTGAACGCTCTCAGTTTGTACGTGTTAACGATGAATCTTCCACGCAAACCAAAGTTAGCCATGGAGTGCCACAGGGTTCAGTGCTCGGACCTATTTTGTTCACATTATATATGCTTCCGTTAGGCAATATTATAAGGAATCATTCTGTAAACTTTCATTGTTATGTGGATGATACTCAACTATATTTATCAATCAAGCCTGATGAAATTAATCATCTAAATAAAATTCAAGCCTGCCTTAAGGACTTAAAAACGTGGATGACCTTACATTTTTTGATGTTAAACACAACCAAAACTGAAGTTATTGTACTTGGCCCGAAGAATCTACGAAACAAATTATCTAAAGATATACTAACTATGGATGGCATTAATTTGGCCTCCAGTGAGACTTTAAGGAATCTTGGTGTTATATTTGATCAGGATTTATCCTTTAATGCCCACATAAAATCAATTTCAAGGACCGCCTACTTCCATCTACGTAACATTGCAAAAATCAGGCATATCTTGCCTCAAAACGATGCAGAGAAACTATAGGTTACTTACGTAACCCCAGTACTCAGAGTAACATGAAGTGAGATGTCTCACTATGGGATGCGCCTCATCGCGGAGCAAACAGAAGCATCAATCTCATTACGCCAATCCTGATTGGCTGGTGATCTTGACGTCAACGTCAGGGGAAATCACCCCCTATAAGTAGCCTGCGCCACGACGCATGCGTCATTCAAAATAAGCACCTCTTCTCGCTTCACCATAGCAAGGAGGGCCGTCTGGTGAGACATCTCACTTCATGTTACTCTGACACTGGGGTTACGTAAGTAACCTATAGTTCTCATTCATAACACTCCGTTCGATGTCTCACTATGGGATATTGTAGCTCCCGTATTGCCAGACGAGCTTATCTCGAAGATCACAGATCAACCAGAATTTAACAGGTGGAGTCCCGACTCAACAAGGTGCCCAGCACTGCTCGGGCCACGCTTGGAGCGGAGACGTCTAGCCTGTAAAAGCGGACAAAAGTGAGCGGCGAAGACCAGCTTGCCGCTGCACAGATGTCTTGGATGGAAACACCCTTGAACAAAGCCCTGGATGTAGCCAGGCCCCGAGTCGAGTGAGCCCGCAGACCCGAAGGTGCTTGCAGATTCTGACTCGTATAGGCCAAAGCAATCGCCTCCACGATCCAGTGGGAGAGCCGTTGCTTAGTAACAGGCTTACCCTTGTGAGGTTTAGCCCAGGACACGAAGAGTTGGTCATTAAGACGAAGCTCTTTTGATCTGTCCATATATGTGTGTAAAGCCCGGACTGGACACAACAGATTCTGCTGCTGCTCCCCGGAGGAAACCAGCTGAGGAGGAAATGCCTCAATGTCAATTGGGGTACACGAACCAACCACCTTTGGTGTAAAGGCAGGGTTGGGTTTCAACAACACTCTCGTTTGCCCTGGGGCAAACTGAGTGCATGAGGGATGTACAGACAGTGCATGGATATCGCTGACCCGCTTGGCGGATGCCAGGGCCAGTAACAGCACTGTCTTGAGTGACAGATGTTTCATGTCAGCTCCTTCTAGGGCAGGGCTATTCAATTACACATTCAATTGGGCCAGATTTTATAACTACAAAATTCAGCTGGGCCAGACATTCAGCGGCCTGTAAAAAGCGGGTAATGACACATTTTAAACCAACACATATTACTGCGATGAAAAACATGCCATTTGTATTCATTGTTCATCTAACAAAAGTGCATAAAAACACAACAAATTAGCATTAATTTAACAGAATCTGAGGCATCTCAAAGTGCATAAAAAAAAAAGTGCACAGTTGTAGCATTACATGTGTTCGCTTTAGAAGTAAAATATTCAGATAATTTTTTTCGACCCAGACACATTACAAAGTGCATTTAAATACAAAAATAACTGTCAAACCCTTCAGTGCACAAACCCATAACAAGGGATAAGGGTAACTAACATGAATGAATACTACACTACACGTCTACTATGGTAAACTAGGTGCTTACTATCACCGCATGTGTGATCATGTGTCATCGCTGACTTTCTCAATGGGAGAAGTGACATTTTTAGTTTTGAACAAGAGCAGTGATGTTTGGCTCATAGGATGTCAATGCAATCCTAAGACATTGGTGAAGAGTGCTGTCAGTCAGGGAGCAGCGAGTGCTACTTTTGATTGAGTTCATGTGTGAAAAGCTTGACTCACATTTGTATGTTGATCCAAACATACTGAGCACACAGATCGCTACTTTCTGAACGAAGGGAACTGCTGTTTGTTGACATCACTCCAAAACTTCGCTGGCCCGTTAGTGCGCTGCGCTTGGGGCATCCGGTTACGGATGAATGCATGTCAATAAGTTTCAGTGTACATTTCCCCTCGTCGATGGAGGGGACCACTTCCTTTGCTCTGGTGGATACGCCCCCCTCCATTGCAACAGTGAAGGGGTCTCTGACAAAGCCCATCACCTCTGTGGGCAGAGCAAGTCCATCCAATTGACCAAAGTTCTCTTTCAACCTCGCAATGAAATCTGTCATCACATCCGTGATTTGTGCCGGGGATGTGATGTGTTTGTGGAGCGTCGGAAAATGCAGCATCCGACCCGTACTCAAGTCGGTCGCGAAAAGGTCCAGCTTGACTTGGGCAATGACTCGCGCATCTGCTCCACAAGATCAATGACCGTTGTGTCTTTGTTTACACTTCAGAGTTGAGAGAGACATGTTTTAGAGTTGCTATCATAGGACCACCGTTACTAGCACCACTAGATGCACTTTCAAAAAACGTGCTGCGTTGTGGTTTGGTGGTTTCTAGCAACGCGGAGTGTTGCGTTCATGGTCTGTACTAGTGTAGGAATTTGGGCACGAGAGGCTGGGCCACTCGGGAGTTGGTTCTGGGCCGCATCTGGCCCGCGGGCCGCCATTTGAATAGGCCTGTTCTAGGGGTTCAAATGGGGTCATTTTGAGCCCACTTAAAACCACTGCCAGGTCCCATAAGGGCACCAGCGACCTGGAGACAGGGAGGAGCCTGCGAGTTCCCTTCATAAAACGGCAAACCAAAGGATGTTGGCTAGCCGTCTTACCCTCAAAGCCCACATGGCATGCAGCAATAGCAGCCAGGTACACCTTGATCATGGAGAAAGCTCTGTGTTTTTCGATCAAGTCCTGTAGAAATGATAAAATCACCCCAACAGGACATTGAAAAGAGATGTGTCCTTCTTGAAGGCACCACTCCTCAAACACCCTCCACTTACAGTCGTAAAGAGACCTGGTGGAGGAAGCTCTCGCACTCTGAATAGTGTTTATCACCTTCTGAGGGAGTCCCACTGTATTCAGATTGTACCACTCACGGGTCAGGCCCATAGTGCCCCGCGCTCTGGGAGTGGGTAAAGGATCGCCCCCCCCCGCCTGAGACAATCTGTCCCTGCGTGGTGGGGGCTGCCATGGCTGCCCGCACAACAGCTGATATATCTCCGCCAGCCCGTACATTGCGGGCTAGGGCGGAAACATCAGAGTAAGTGTGTGGCGTTGCTCCTTCACTCTGGCCAGAGTTGGGGGTAACAGAGCCAGGGGTGGGAACACGCACAGAGGACCCGGAGGTCGATCGTGTACGAGTGTGTCCCCGCCTAACAGTGCGTTTAAATCGTGCATTAAAGAGAACAGCTGTCATTGAGCATTTTCTCCTTTTGCGAACAGACTTAACACGGCTCCGACGTAACGCACCCACAGCGGACTCCCGACCCTTGGATGAGGAGTCCAGTCTGCATAGAGTGGTGCACCTCTGGACAGTAATTCTGTCCCGAGGTGCATAACTCCCGGTACCTGTGTCGCTCTCAGAGAGAGGAGATGTCTGCCGCTCCAAGGGATCAGTTTGTGTGCCAGTGTGTGTGACTGGAGACAACGCTACCTCCCCTGGCGGTTCATACACGATATCGTGTTGTCTGTCCTCACGAGGACATGGTGTCCTCTGAGAGAAGGCAGGAAGCGTTTTAGGGTGGGGAACACCACTAAAAGCTCCGGGTAGTTTACGTGTGCCCGCTGGAGGTCTCTGCTCTAGGGACCTCTCACCGGGCGACCTTCGTAAATACCCTATCAGCCTGTCTGACCTGCGTCCGTGGTGACCACCTTCCGTGAAAGGACAGCACCCGTAGGCGCGTCCTGCACTAGAAAAGTCGGGTGTAGTGCCACTACGCATTACATAATAACCAAAACTCTCCGCACGCCGTGGCGCGCGGGGTTTAGTTTTATTATGAGGCCCATGTTGAGTGGGTGCTTTACGAGGACATTTTTCCCCGTAATCTGACTCCGCTCGGTGGGCATTATAGATAAAACCCTTCTTTCTAGGAGAGAGAGAACCTCTCTCTCCAGAATATGGGTTGACTCTCTCTGGGTTTGTGAAAACAGATAAAGTATAACTGTTTTGAGAAGCCCAGGCAGATGTCGTGAGTATCTCCTGCTGTATGCTAAGCCAGCTGAGATGTCACGATTACGGCTCCGGCCGGCACTGCGCATGCGCGTGATGGTGGTGCCCTTACAGCTCCAGCCGGCACTGCGCATGCGTGTGACGGTGGTGCCCTTACAGCTCTAGCCGGCACTGCGCATGCGCGAGACGGTGGAGCCTTCACGACCCCAGCCGGCACTGCGCATGTGCGTGACGGTAGTGCCCTTAAGGCCCCAACCGGCACTGCGCATGCGCGTGGCGGTGGTGCCTTCACAGACCCGTTTATTATCCGCCTTTTGAGAGAGGCCGTAGCTGCTCTCAGAAGGGGATTTATAGTTAACGGACTGTTTATTGTTTTTCTTTTCATTTTTTTGAGCTGCGCCCTTGGCCGAAGCCTGGATGCGTCAGCGGAAAATGGTTTATTTAAACAACAAATATGTGACATGTGTTTTATGCGGACTTGAGGATGACGTTGAGGCATCTCTCGAGGCAGCGGGGACACGTTTAGAGCCGGGGAAAGAACTTCCAGCTCTGTCACAGAGGGGAGAAGGAGGGGCTGTCAGGCCGCTCGCTTCTTCTTCCTCGACTGCTGGCCGAAATTCTGGGTTGGCTGCGCCTGGGCTGCAGCCGGAACCGGAGATTTTCTAGGCCAACTCGCCCTCGTCTCCTGCCTGGGCTGGGGACTCGGGGTGGGCTGCGACCTCTGCTGTCCTGGTACTTTAAACCTAGCAGGGTTCGGTGCAGCTTGGGCGAAGGGCCGCTGTTGCGAAGGGCCGCTGTTGCGAAGGGCCGCTGTTGCGAAGGCAGTGGCTGGACCCTTCGAGGGAGACAGAGGTGGAGGGCCTCGTCTTCCTTCTTTTTCGACTCGCACTTCCTCTGCATGGAAGCGAGAGCGGAGCCGAAAATCCCCTCGGGAACGATGGGCATGTCAAGCACATCTTCCTTTTCCCGGTCTGGGAGGTTGGTGAGGTTGAGCCATCTAGCTCTTTCCTGCACCACCACGATCCCCATTACCTTGCCCGTGGCCTGGACGGCGCAGCGTTGGACACGGAGACACATGTCTGTGACCGCGGCTATCTCGTCCAGAGTGGCCGGTCCAGGATTGCTCGACAGATCCTCACAGAGCTCCGCTTGGTACGCGGTTAGCATCGAGGAAACGTTCAGAGCCCTGGCGGACAATGCTGCGGCTCTGTAGGCCCGTTCAGTCATGGTCGACTGGAATCGGTCCGTTTTTGCTGGCAGCGTGGGGTTCCTGCTTGGTGACGGGCCCAACCTCGGTAGGAGGTGGGCTGCCACCAGCGGTTCCATAGGCGGTATGCGGAGCAGGCCGAGCCTCTCCATACCGTCACAGTCAAGGGAGGAGGCACCCTGGATTGGGGCCTTGTTGCTAAAGGGCCGGTCTCTCCACGAGACTGACACCTCATCCAACATCTCCGGGAAGACCGGAAGGAGCTGCCTCTTCATCCTCGTTGTTTGGGGAAAATGTTTCCCCTCGTAACGGGACCTGGAGGTCTCCTTGGCCATTTCGGGCCACGGGATGTCTAGCCTGGACGCAGCGCGCTGACACACGGCCTGCAGGTCCATGCTTAGACAGGGCGAAGCTGGTGTGCTATCGCCCGGGAGAGCAGCCATCGCTCCCGGCTTTTCAGCCTGAGCCGATGACATGAAGATGTCGTCTTCCTGCTCATCCGAGTCAGACAGGAGGAACTCAGAGGTATCCTCTTCGTCCTCCATGTAGTCTAACTCTAGGACATCTTCCGCGGGTGAAACCATGGTGAGATCCAGCCGGGAGCCCCAGCGTGGGGCCCCGTTCCCGCGTCTCTTGCCGCCACCGGGTCTCGGCCTGATATGGCGCGGGATTCCGGTTCTGCGGCTGCCGCTGTCGATGAGCCCCAGACCGACCCAGTGAGGGGCTCCATCTCTGCGGCGGACGCCCCCGTGTCTTGATTGCCAGCCGGCAAACCAGTGGACATGAGGGGGTCCTAGCTTGTTGTGCTAACCTTCAGCGGAGGCTCTTCATGGTGAAGCGGGCACAATGCCCGCACGAGCCGGGGTTGTCAATGGCCTCCTGGGCGTATTCCAGCCCGAGGCAGGACGAACAGATCTGGTGTGAGTCTGTGCCTGACACTTTCAACCCGCAGCCGCAGAGCCGAGCCTCCGAGTTCCTGACTCCTCTGGTGTGAGGGAGAGAGGCATCCATCTTATACGCTGCGTGGCGTGAAGAGGACCCGCTCGTAACAGGTACGTCGAGAGAAAGAATAGTTCCCAACCTGTCTTTAATCCGTAGAAAAAGGACGGTGTGGGTCTTTTTTCTCAAAGAATATTACCTGGTGTGGTAATATCCTTTTAATCCTTTTTCTCCTTCGTGGAAGAAAAAAGTAAAACATCCGTCCTCGCTACCGTGGTGTCGGCAGTGAGGGAAAAAACAAGCTAGCAGCAGGTGTGTTGCTAGCTTGAACAATCAAAACCTTACCTTAATTCCTGAGGAAGAACGGCGAGGTTGATTATAATACTAACTGGTGTGTTAGTACTATACTCTTCTGCGAGGCAGAATAGGGTAGCCGGCTAACGCCCGTCGACCGAAAATTAGCTTTGGTTCAGTCTGTGGACTGTTAAGCTAGCCCGGCTACCATTAGAGATGTGCTCTGAAGCGAGAAGAGGTGTTTGAATGACGCATGCGTCGTGGCGCAGGCTACTTATAGGGGGTGATTTCCCCTGACGTTGACGTCAAGATCACCATCAGGATTGGCGTAATGAGATTGATGCTTCTGTTTGCTCCGCGATGAGGCGCATCCCATAGTGAGACATCGAACGGAGTGTTATGAATGAGAACTAGTCCATGCATTTGTTACTTCAAGGCTGGATTATTGTAACTCCTTATTATCAGGGTGTACCAAGAAGTCAGTCAAGTCGCTGCAGCTGATTCAAAATGCTGCAGCTCGTGTACTAACCAGAGTTAGGAAAAGGGACCACATTACTCCTGTTCTGGCTGCCTTACACTGGCTCCCTATAGAACACAGGATATAATTTAAAATTCTTCTTCTCGCCTACAAAGCCCTTAATGGGCAGGTGCCATCTTACCTTAAAGAACTCATTATACCCTACTGTCCTATTAGGGACAGTAGGGTATAATGGTAATAATATATTAGGTTGTTCCTAGAGTCTCTAAAAGTACAATGGGAGCCGGAGCCTTTTCTTATCAAGCTCCACATTTGTGGAATCAGCTTCCAGTTTGTGTTCGGGCGGCAGACACCCTATCAGTTTTTAAGAGTGCGCTTAAGACCTTCCTTTTTGATAATGCTTATAGTTAGGGCTGATTAGATTCAGCCCCTAGTTTTGCTGATATAGGCTTAGTTTGTCGGGGGACATCTTACTTCTTCCTTCGCTCTGTCTATACCTGTGTACTCTCATGTTCCGATTAACCCAGCTTCCCCAAATTTCTTTTTTTTGGCTGTCTATATACGCCGGGATCCGGAGACATGGATGATCCTGCGGTCCTGTGTCCTGGATCGCGAGCCCTGGATCTTGAGTCGTGGCTGTGGTCCTGGATCATAGGTCCTGGATGGATATCCTCGTGGATTCATCTTCCTATTATACACACATGCATTTCCAAACATTTGGACTACCTATGTTGCAAATGTATTATCTTTTCAATTTACACACGGCATCTATTGCACGTCTGTCCGTCCTGGGAGAGGGATCCCTCCTCTGTTGCTCTCCCTGAGGTTTCTCCCATTTTTCCCTTTAAACTGTGGGTTTTCTACGGAAGTTTTTCCTTGTACGATGTGAGGGTCTAAGGACAGAGGGTGTCGTATTGTCATACTGATATTCTGTACACACTGTGAAGACCACTGAGACAAATGTAACATTTGTGATATTGGGCTATATAAATAAACATTGATTGATTGATTGAAATACTTCCTGACTTCCCGGACCAATTTATGATCCCCCGCTGCCTTCGCTGCAGGTTACAGAGGCCAGACGATAACACTGCGGTGCCAGGGGTTATCTGGCTGCCAGGAGAACACATGCTGAACCAGAAAGGTCCTGTTGTGCTGCTGTCAGGCACTTTCTCCTCACTTTCACACTGTGAGATTTGCAGCATTTCACATTTCGGGATGTGACATATAAATCATTCTTTTCCACAGATACAAATGTGCAGTATCATTCATTGATTAGTCAATTACAGTCTTTGAGTCTAACTATTGTTCTGCATCAGTGATTGCTGCTCTCATTCCATTTTCTCACATCTCACATTTATCATTTAGCTGTCGTGCAAATACCCTTCATTGCAGCATGCTGGCCTAAACTAAATGATGACATTATCCTTAGATAATATATCGTACTTTTGACTTTGTCTTACTCTTACCTAAAGAGCAGAGAACAGATAGCAAACTCACCTTGAGTTTGTCCTTTCCTACAGTGTATTTCAGGAAGATAGCCTCAATTAAATATTGATACAGTATGTTTGTAGAGCTGGAAAAGGGTTCCTTTTCTTGCTGGCATGAGATAAATAGCTCATTATATAGCTACAGATGTAGTTCAAAATGTTACAAATTATGCTGACGGTATTAGCTTCAAGCCACGGGTAAATTTGAGTATTTCACACAGCATATTCTTGTTTGCTTAAAAAACACTTTACTAATATATAATGTCTGCTTCCTAATAGATAATGTCTTTCTTCCAGATTCAACATGAGCTCAAACATATCTCAGACACCAAATTGTTTATTTGAGCTATTCCTCAACTCAGCTTTACCCCCCAGCAGTTATATCGATGAGGCCTAACCATAGTTTGTCCTCTGCCCCAACCCCTACTGTCAAGGCAATGCTATGGTAAACCCTGTTTTAATGAGAAACAGACGTCAGAACTAAAATGGCAGAGACATAGTCTGATACATCCACTTGTTTTAACACTTTTTGGTATAATAAGATGGATGACATGTAACATGTACATTATTGAGCATGAGGGGTGCTGGTAAGCAGATGTAATTCCCTATGCACAGAAAAAGGCTAGCTATTTTCAGTCTAAGCTAAGCTAGCCATCTGCTGGCTTCAGTGTGATATTCACTACAGACATTATGGCAGTCAATCTTCTCATCTATTTCTCTGCATAAAAGAAAGGGATTGGCATATTTCCCAAAATATCAAACAACTACAAGCGTATGTGAAGACTTTTAAGAGCTGATGTAAGTTTAATGGTCATGCTAGAAGAGGAAACAGGGTAGATTGGAAGTGTATTGCTGGGACTGACCTTGGTGATTCCATGTAGGAAAGCCTCTTTAGCCAGCTTGGCGGGGCCATCCAGTGACTTGCCATCGTCCTCTGGGCCCCAGCTGGCGCTATAAATGTGGATGTGCTGCGGGTTAAGGCTGAGAGAGTGGGCCTCCACCACATCTGTCACCTCGCCATCCAACATGCGAACTCCTGTAAAATTAACAGGTAAGGCAGCGCAGATTAGGTTACCACACGAGAGACGTAACAAGACGTTTTTGTGGAAAGAGTGACAGGATGACAGATGGTAAAGAGATCCTTGGAGTACTCATTTTCGCTTCAGATGGGTGAGAAGGTGTCAAAACCTGAAGAAAAAAAACTCTGCAAGAGATGACAGGAAGAAGATAAAACTTGTCATAAAAGGGGAAAGAAATCGGTCAGACCGACAAATTCCCATGTTATCATCGGCCTCAAAAAGCTAAACAAATAACAGAGAAACAAAAGACATCACAGGAAAAACAAGACTTCACAAAGTTTCAGTTTTTAATGAGTAAGCGTACAAAGCTTCACCCACAGATGCTGCTCTGACGGATACTACATTATTTTACCATTGCATAATCAAAAACCCAGCTGGTTGTAAAACCAAGGAAGGCTAGTATTGTGACCGCAACTAAACATACAGAACGTTTGGAGACATCTGCACGTACACATATATAGATATAACATGAGCTGAGAGTTTACAGATCCTACCACAGACTGGTGTGTCCCCAGGCTAGCTCTGAATGTCACCTTTCATCATACCTGAACACAACTCTGTCTGGCCCTTTGAAGTGAGCCGCGTCAGATCACCCCTCTGAACATTAATGGCTGTTGAAAGGCGTGAAATGAACCCCCCCTCAAATGAGGTCCATCACTGGGAGAGGACCCCCTCGTACCTCAATACTGTGTCCACATTAAGATTTCAAAAATCCATTCTAGACTACTTGGCTTGCCCTGAAGGCACAAACACATGCCAGAAGGGACGTAGCCAAAGCAGTAATGACTCTGTTGGCGAGGGGATTTGATGTAACCCAAGTTTGAATACTGAGTAGCCTGGAAGAAACAAACAAAAATAAAAAGACGCTTAACTTTGCTAAATAGACACTGTTTGCACCGTTGATCATTATGCATTGTGCTGTATTGAAGTGGTAATGATAATCAATATTGTAGCAATTTCTCATCAGCTGCCTGCGGCTCGGTGATTTGGTATTAAAGACACAGCTGTGCCGGTTTCCTGCGGTTCCATCGAGTCAAAAGTAGCAGGTAGGAGAATGCAGAAAGGAAAACAAGGACAGTGTGTGAAAGGAGAAGCAGAGTGAGCCAAGTAGGGTCGATTACGGGTTTTAAACACTAATCATTACTTAGGATACACACATTTAGGATTCCCCTATGATCCGGACTGCCTGTGCACACCTGGTATTTTGGAGCGAATCACATCTGTTTATAAACAATGCAGTGACCCGGCGACATAAACAGATTCACAGAGGAGTAATTGATGAGAACAGGGCCAACTGTGTCGGGAGATGAATGGTAATGAAGAAGAGGAAGGAGAGTTATGAGTAACATCTGTGAGCGAGGCTGCTCAGGGCTGCATTGGCTCCGCTGAGTCTTGTTGGCTGCCAACATGTCACTGACAGATTGTTTGGTGACAAAAGTTACTAAAAGCCTCCGCGGAATACTTCATCAAGTGCAAATATTTTCAGGAGCCAAAAAAAGCAACATTTCAGAGTTAATTTGTAATCACAGGTGCGATTTCTATCAAACCCTCTGAAGGCATGTCTTCTTTCTCAATTTCCTATCTGCACATGCTGACAGCTTTCTGGCAGTTCAAACTAGTGCCTGTAATAAGGGAGTGGATTTACGCAGTGGTATGAAAAGATGTCCACTGGGTCGTGAAGACAGTATTCTTGGCATCAATATAAATCTAAATTAAGGCATCACAATGGCCTCAACTGAACACTAAAAAAAATCAAACTTGCTTTTTATCTAATTGGCGGAAGAAAGAGGTTTACAGCCTAGTGCCAAATTAAGGTGGAGTGAGATATTTTAATTGCTGGTTAGTCTAGAAAAGATTCACCCCGGCACCAACTTTTATCTGAAATCTACATGTTGCGAAGCATTCTTCTCGCAATATGAACAAAACCATAATGTATTCATTTTCAAAACCATGCAGAAAGGTAAAGCTATTTTCTCAGAGACAACGAATCAGGACACTAGCCTATCTCTGCTGCACACTTGTGCATCTAACAGGGAGTCAATCAAATGCAAAAGATAGTAAATGGATATCAGCTTTGAAATGTCTTACAGCTGATTCTAATTCAGGTCTCGGTGGTAATGGAGCCTAGATAATACAATTCCCTTCCACCTTAATTAGTTTGGATGAATATTATTAAGCATATTATTTCTAATTCAAATAATATTGAACTCATGTCAATTATTATTATTTTCCAATTACACTTGGTTCTGAATCAAAAACCCCAACGGTAAGCTTCACTCACCTCCAATTTTAGCGTTATAGGCCACACCCACACCGCACACGCCGTTGTTAGCAGCTGCTGCGACTTCTCCCGCACATCGAGTTCCATGTCTGGGAAGAGAAAACATCACAAAGGACATTAATAAACAAAAAACATGAAGAAGATTACAAATGGGAAATGTACACATCAAGCAGGAGCATCACAATAACTGACAGCGAAAAACCAGCAATTGTTTGTCACCTCCTGAACTGAGCTGGGCTTTTAAACAATACTGAAGCTGAAGTGATGCTAAAAATACAACACAGTCAAAAAGAGAATCAGAAACCCAATGACCTTTTTGTCACTGCAGTAGACTCAGAGATGTAACAATAGGTGTTAGAGAGGCCGACATGTCTCTCCGAATGAAAAGTCTATTCATTAAAGTGGTTTTAGAATTCAAGAGTTACTTAATAACTATACAGAAAGCGATGACCTTCATGACGATTTCTGTCTTTCACACAACAATGCTTGGTTTTAAAACTCCACTGCTATGTAGTATGTAGTGTGTAGTAGAGTACAGTTTATACAATTTCATAGTGAAGTATATAGCTTCATGACTTAACTGCTGTGAATATGACCTACAATGAATGCTAAGTGCCGTGCTCTTGACTATTTTTGAACAAAAGCTGGAATGATAGGGCTTCTCATACATTATGACTACTTATACACCTCCACAATGAACTGAAGTAAGGACACATAGCATAATACTCCATGCAGGATCGCATTGTGATTAAAGTACATTGAAGTCTATTTTGTTGCACTCTTTATTAATATATGCATATCAAAATGTTCATGGTGAATTAATCGTAGAACATGTCCATGCATTCAAAATAATCTTTGCAGCATAGTGATCATTAAACATGAAGATTCATTCTACTTTACTGTCAATATTGAAACATGATTAATAATGCATTATTATAGATGCAATGACATGGACGACACTTCACTTAACATATACAATAATAACTTATGATACTGCATGGATTTTTATTGGAGCGTAGTCATAAAGCATTATTTGTAATTCACTATTAACGCCATCATAATGCACCAGAGATCTGTGCTTCATAGAAAGTGTAAACAAATGTGATTTCTGTGCTTTTTGTATTAATTCCTACAAATCCCAACTGCTTTTCAGTGTTCAAAGACCTTGAAAACGCACTCACATGAGAATTTTCCATTCTTGTGTGTCAGTCTAGGTTTCAAAGTAAATATAAACTTTGATTCTTTTTTCTCTTGTCATGAATATTCAATGCGATAGAAGCATAGTTGATTTAAAACCACTTTTTTATGTACAGAAAAACAGTGTTTTTCCAACCAATTTGCTCCTAGATGAATGATCCATACTGTATCACAGCAGATACCTCTGGGTATATATAGTAGTATATAATGAGTACTTCCACAATCCTCCTCGTTTTAAACACAGCCACTTCAGACAGCTCCTCTTTTCAGCTCTTTTTTGTTTTAGCTACAGAGTTACAGAATATAGGCATTTCCCATCAAGACGTGAAACATGAAGATGAGACCTGTCTAAAACTAACTTAACCTTGACCGTCATTGGCCATTCAAATGAGATATGAGATGTTATTGATGTACATTAATTATTCACTGAGTGCCTCATTAATACCTTCAACCAGTCTTGAGTTTCAGAGAACAGACAGGTTCCCCCAGACAGTTGTCTAGATGTCAAACTAGCTTAACAAACAACATTCCCTCCAACCCAAAAAAAGAATCATGCTTTATTTACCACAGATCCGGTCTTGTAACAGTAAAACTACCAAACTGATAACTTTACAGCTTTGAATAGTCTAAGGCCAAAACAAAAGTAATCATTAGTGGGATGGATTCATTTTGTTTCATTGACTTCAGGGGTTGACGCGGTGTGATCAGACTGCGAAATGGATGGCGCAGACAGATTTGGCATTTAACACAGGTCAAACTTACCTACCCCACAGGTGGGGTAGGTACGTTTCAGAAACCGGCTCGAGTGCACTAAAATTTGAAAGTACACAGCCGAAAAGAATCCGCCCCTTCCTTCAGACGTCCTTACAGAGCACCTCCTCCAACACACATGAACGCGCACATGACGTCAGCAGACTGGTGAAAGTGGCCGCCTGTTGCTGGCGAGTCTCTAGAGGCTTCTCAATACTCAAATTTCCCCTCCTCGACTCCCCTCCTCGACTCCCCTCCTCGAGACTTAGACCCGCCCACAGGAGATGCGAGCGGAGGACCGAGGAGGGGAACCGAGGAGAGAGGAGGGGAAGCAGCAGACGTTTAAAGAAATGAGAACTCCTCTCCTCTGAGCGGTCATATTAAAGCGACGTCCGTTCATTATGACGTGGCAACAGCTGCATCAGCTGTCGAGTGTTTTGTCATATTTTATAATCTCTGTTAGATCAGCTGAACATTGTTCCCCCACATATTTTATTTGAATTCATTGAGAGTGCGGTATAATGAGACAATAACAGGCTACAGATGCGGACACACACACACAAATATATTTATATAAATATATACAATTTAAAGTATGAGAGCACTCTCATAATAACGTAACACAGTCAGAGACTGGATATAACCCCCCCCCCCCCCTCTCTCTCTGGTCGCTGAAATGGGGAATTGAAATTACGGGCCAAAAGTTGTATTTGCAAGTATTAAAAGTAAGGACATCAAACCAACTGAGACCCGTCTGTCCGCGGCATCTGCGCACTGTACAACACACACCTACACACTGTACAACACACACACCTACACACTGTACAACACACGCACCTACACACTGTACAACACACGCACCTACACACTGTACAACACACGCACCTACACACTGTACAACACACTGTACAACACACGCACCTACACACTGTACAACACACACCTACACACTGTACAACACACACCTACACACTGTACAACACACACCTACATACTGTACCACACACACCTACAGCTGCTAAAGCATAATCAGGCTACAGCCGTTGTGTATTTTATTATGTGAAGCACTAAATGGTTTTAGAAAAATATGGACTCTTTGTAGATATCTACTAAACTAAAGCAAATAAAGAGAGTAGGCCTGTTATACTGAGTGATATATATTTTACACACTGCTCTGCTTTCTGCAGGACCTCACAGCTGTTCTCACTGTAAACATCGCGTTGCGATGAGAGCAGGTTCTCAAATAATATCCAGGGGATGCATGCAGAGCTGTCATTGGCTGAGATAAGTCCGGCCGTGCGTCACGCCTCCACCGTTCCCGGAAATTAGTGATGGGAATTCCGATTCCCTTCGGGGACACGAATCTTTTGATTCAGTTCACTTGAAAGATTCGTTCACTGATTCGTTCACCGGTTCGCGAACGACTTCTGGTGATTTGCACGTTCGCGAACGATTCGTCTTTGTACTTAATTCGTTCAGTGAGTCTTCACTACTGCCAAAGTCCGTACAAGAAGTTTGCTGGCGTAACATTTATGATATTAAAACACATTTTACACCTCACCTTGTTGCCCCATGAATTATGCTCTGGGAATAGGCTACATATTATTTAAGAAATATAATTGGCCATTGTTAAATCTCTCATAAATGTGTGCCTGACTATACGATGTATTACAGCAGGCTAGCACGTTATACTTTCAAACCCATGCATGGACTATGTGCTTAAATCCAAAAGCATTAAACTCCATTTGGGCGAGTTCAAAGTGAATACAAAGATATATCCTCTACATCGGTGACGATTTATTCATATTCTATAGTATGTACCCATCTATGTTTACCTTTAGCTAGCGGCTAAGCTAGTGGGACGCTACGGAGCCCAGATATCCGCCCTCTGAAGCTTTTAGGGCCGACAGGGAGAGGAGAATGTCCCGCTAACGCGGTGTGTGTGTTTCACATGAGCGGGACGCTATGGAGCTCAGGTATCCGCCATCTGAAGCTTTTAGGGCCGACAGGGGGAGGAGAATACAACGCTGTGTGTATTTATTGCTAAGCTAGCGGCTATGCATCCGCGGAGGAGCCGTGGAGGAACCATCAGTGTATCCTCGGTTATAGCTCCTCCAGAGAGCCTCCTCGATGCTCGATCCTCGGTCCTCGGTGTGCATTTAGAGAAATGAGACGTCCTTCAAAATGGCGCGCTGAAATTCATTTCCCGGTCACTACCGGAGGACCGAGGAGTCGAGGAGGGGAAATTTGAGTATTGAGAAGCCTCTATTGAAGTACTGCTGCAATGCACGCCCAATGACGGCACGAGATACATTTGTGCGTGCACGAGATGGAAGGCTGACAGACAGGGCGGCAATCAGGTTGTACTTTTTACAGTATCACGGCTTCCACAGATGACATTTTTTTATGGATTTTTTGTCAAAGCACTTCAGATATTCATTGCTATCGGGATGTTAAGAACATCCCATGGAATATAACAAAAAGTGTATCTCGAGCCAGTTTCTGAAACTTACCTACCCCACCTTTAAGATTGTCTGCTGATTACAGTGCAGATCTGATTAGGAGGTGTACAGTTTCACACCCGTCTCTGCGTGAATGTTATCGGAACAAAGCTAATTACATCCACAGTAATGTTTTGAAATTACTTTCTTTTTGATCTCCTAACCTCCCACTGATGATGAGGCAGAGGACAAAGTCATTTCACAGGGTCAGAGCAGGCTACGCCTCCAGCTGGGATCCTGATTAGACTCTGTGAAGCTCTGTGATACATTACCCACCTGCTAATTCTCACTCTTTGTTCACAAACATTTCAGCAAAGGTTCACTGCTGTATTCTTCCTCATTCTTCTCCTGACATTATTTTTTACACAAATGTCAAAGAACAAAACGCTTGTCATCAGAAAAGATGATGTGGAATAAACAATGTTGCCTTCTTACAAATCATTTATTTAGCTGTCAACAACTACAAGCATTGCAGTGATTTTGTAACAAGTAATCAACTGGCCTGACAGGGCACATTTTTCACTGACAGACATGCCCTTACAAGGACCTTGGCACAACATATTGCAGGGTCTAATACATCAAAAATGCAATTAAATTAATATCATTGCTATCAAGAGGTTAAACTACATTATTTTACTGCTAACTAGCTTTAATAAATGGCAGCAGTTGCTGGAGACTTTACGGCTCCCTACAGAACCATATATGTGCTCGGGGTTAAATTAGGACTTATTACTTGAGGAGGCAATTTATTAGCAATGTGATGTAGCAGCAGGCGCCACACTAAATAACTGACCTCATAAGCACAAGAGAGTCATTATGATTTACAAAAATCAGTCCTTTTGTCTAATTATAAAAGAAACACCCAGTTGGTAAAGCTTTAGGAGGGTCCACAGAGTCTCAGATATTCAGCCTCCCGTTATGCTAATCTCCGTACAGCAGGACGTCTGCGTGTGAAGTGGCCTTTAAAGTAAGTCTCTATTGTTTAATCAGAGCGCTAAAGAGGCATTACATTTTAGCTCACTGCTAAACAAATGTCTAAATCTGACTGACTGGCTGTACTCACCCTACCACACCACTCAATCATGTTATGTTTGAGTGGACGCTCACAATAACAATCTGAGTGAGAAGACACTGAGAAAGACGGTGCTACTCAAGGACATACCGACTTACTGCATTTTTATACTTTGATATTCCTATTTCAGTTCTTCCTCTGTCATAGAATGTTGCAGTGGCTCCCTGCTGATCAGTAGTTTGTACATTTAATGAGCAGGGATAAAGACCAAGCTCCAATTTATGAGCTTTTTTTACTTGGATGCCTTAAAATGATAAACACAACTACTTCAGGTTTGCACTTGTTGTGAAGTTGTGAAGTTTAGCTTCAGTTCAGAGGCATTTATATGTCACACTTGCTTTTGCAGTGTTGTTCATTTTCTCGTTGTGGAACACTACTGAGTAAACACGGAGGCAGATTACTTCTAATGGGAACACATTCTTATTCATTCAGTATTCAGGGAGCCTGAAACCATTCACACTGGCCAAAAACACATTTATTCAGCACCGTGGCCAGCCAGATGGCAGCTTACATTGTGGAGGCATTTGCAGTCGCATTGCACTGCAAGAAGCAGCTTCAAATGTCAACACTCGAAGACTTTTGTTTTAATAAGAAACAGACAAAATGCTTTGCCTTTTGAAAACATAAAGATGCTCTGAGTGTATGTCAAGGATTTTTTAAAAATAATATCTGATAAGAGACGCTGTGATTCCACCAACCAATGTCAGCTCAACTTGGAAAACAATGAAGCACATTTTCTTTAGACTTCAAATTAAAATCGGTGAAGGTTTGTTATGTGATATGGTTTGGAATGCCTTCAGATGGAGCTACGTGCACGCACATTTATTGTCTCATCCACAGCACAGTAAACAATACGGTTCTGCTCCAGACAGCACATATCCTCACACCAAGGAGCAACAGATGTTAAGCCAGGTAGGGGATCGAGCCAGGATGGGCAGCGTGAACACATAGCCAGAGGTCATGTGTATGGAGCGTCAGTACACACCAAGATGCAGCTGTTTTGTGTGTGTATGTGTGCCAATGAGTGATTTGCCTGGATTGAATTCAGCCAAAGAAACCAGACAGCCTCATATATCCAGGGAGGCTCAGGTGTTCCAGAGCAGACAAAAGTGTTTGAGGCAAAGTCACAATTCTATCTGTCAAACGTCCCTAAAATGAAATGATTTCTAAGACGGTTTACTGATAGCCACCTTTCTATATCCATTTAAAATAGATTGGAGGAGGTGTCAGACACAACGCCTCTAGGGGGCACGCGTAAGTGTAGTTTGAACAGCTAAAGTTTATTCAAGAGATGTGAGAACAAGACGCTTTCAAAATAGTTCAGGCTCATCTCGGAGAAAGACAATCACGGTAAATAAATCATTGGAGTGCGAGTCGGAGGATGGCATACAGCTACATGCTTTGTTCAAAAGACAAACTGTGGAGAAAAGAGCAGACAAAGCTTAAACACAGCTTCGATTAAAGGGCGCTGAACTTGAGACGCTCTATTCACCCAGCCAATGTGACCTCCACTATCTCATCAGAAGGAGCAAAGGGACAGAGGGAGGTAATGCTTTTATCTCTCCTCCTCAGGACAAGGGGCCGTTTTTGGTAAAGTCCTTGCACTGCGATTTACTGGAGACTCCCAACACAATCTCTCTGGACATAATGCGACGTAACCACAGACCACACAGAGTCAATATACTGTAAAGTGCAGTCTATAAATGCAAAGTATTCAGTATGTATCTTATGGAAGGTGCCTCAATATTGATCTAATCCAAAAACGAGCATTTACCCCAACCTGAAAAACTAAAACTTGAAACAACGGAATTCTGCTTGCAGCGAAGTTTTAGACTTTGAGTTAAGTGTCTGTTTTCAGTAATTGATTTCCCCATGGCAGCATCAAACAAATGTTTTGTTTTTGAGGAGGCTCTTTTGAGGTTTAATTATCTTCCCCAAAGTAACTATACCTACATTCTTTCATTTACAGTGTGATAGATGGTGGGAAGGTTTGCCTTGTCTTATTACTGAAAATTAGACTGTTTCCAAGCAGATATAGTACTAAGAGAAGTTAAGGAACAACATAAGCAGGCCATCAAATTGGTTGAGCACTCATTCAAGTAAAATTAGTTCATCCAAAAGTTGAACAGTTGTGTGGGTGTTACCACCAGCAGATGAGGGAGAAAAGGAGATTATTCCTCCATGCTGGCAGGACACACTTTCTCATATAGTATTTTTAACAGAAAGACGTGTATTCAAGCATTGAGAATCTCTGTTTACAGATGGTATACTCATATAATCACACATACCCACTCATGTAGTGTTTGGGTTGTGTTGTAGAGCATGTGTATGGAATATGCTTTACCAAGTGTGACTGATGTCTAACCTGTGCTCGTCCAAACTGTAGGATCCGTCTCTTGGCATTGCTCTGTTGGTTTATATCTGTTTTAAAGGGACTGAATGGGGTCCGTTCAACGCAAAAAGGATTAGGCTATTTTCTGCTCAGCTCAGCTAAGATGTAGCCTCAGGCAGGTCTGTTTCGAATCGTTACACTGCAGTGTGAGATCTCTTCATTGTTTGGTCAAACACAAAAGTGCTGTCTACAGCTTTGTAGGGAAGATGATCAGATAACATTGTAATATCTTTGGCAGAGAAACACTTTGGAAGAGTTCTCAGTCCATCATCAGGCAAATATCGACAGACAGCGTACAGTATCTGTCATGACCGTTCATGCCTAAAGGCAATTAGAGTCATCAATCCATCTGACTTTCATATCATTATGTTGGAAAACACTCATGCAGAAATAGAGCAAAGGACATATAAACCCTACAGAATGAGGGGCCAGAAATCTAAATGTATTTTTACAGTAAGGTCCCCTCCTCTTCTCTCTGTACACAAACTCGCTCGGATCTGTCATTAGCCCGCATGGTTTTTCATACCACTGCTACGCTGACGACACCCAATTAATTCTCTCTTTTCCTCGCTCAGAGACCCAGGTCGTCGCACGCATCTCTGCTTGTCGAGCTGACATCTCTCAGTGGATGTCTGCAGGGCCGCCTTAATGCACGGGCTGACCTGGGCTGACCCAGGGGCCTACGGAGATCAGGGGCCTATCATGAGCCAATAAAAAAGTTGAAATTTTTTTTTTTATTAAAAGAAAAAAGTTTTTTATTTCGGATGTTTTTAAAAAACATTTAAATAAACAAAGTCTTGGCTTTCAGAATATGAAACTTTTATTTCCAAAATCACACAATAAATACATTTTTGAAGCTTGTAAAGGGAAGATGACAGCTCTCACTCGCCACTCACTCCCCCTCCCTCCGGCTGACATTATGAATGTAAGGCGTATAGTAATCATAGATAACACGGCAAAAACAGTTTGTTTTCATATGGTTTCAAATAAACAAAGTCTTGGCTTTCAGACTATTAAAATTGTTTCGGCAAATTCAGATGATAAATACAACGTTGAAGCTTCGGCATAATTACAAGCGGAGAACGGAGTAACGTGACGTCACAGCAGGCATAACAACAGCCGGTGTTTCTCGTGAGTGTTTTCCCCGGGGAACAAACACAACACACACAAACGCAAAAATACACAAACACACACACTCGCGAGCTTCCCCCAGACCAGTAATCCAAACGAAAATATCTTTCCTCCGTAGTATTTTGATCATTTGCTCCGCTAACCAATCAGATCGATGGATTCCAGAGATGACTCCGAAACAGTCAGAGGGCACCACTTAACAGCCAATCAGAATGAGAATATGCTTCACATGTGACTTATTCAAATTGCGAGCGATTGAGTGACAGATGAAGGTTGTTTAGGAGAAAAAGTTTGAGAAGAGAAAGTTTGAGAGTGACGCTCGGGAAAGGAAATTGTTGAGGGAAAAGGAGTTTCGAGATAAGCAGCTATTACAAAAAATGCCGAAGCCTACAGGTTATTTTAAACCTGTAGGCCGGGATGAGGAGGAAGGACAGGTGAGTTCTGTACCGAGCGGCAGCGGGGCCTCGGAGCCAAGTAGGCCGCCTGGTTCTGATAGCGATGGAGTAGCGGGAGCGGAAAAACAGACAGGAGGGACGTTATCTGTTGGAGGAAATGGAGAGGACGGCGAGGACTTGCTACGTGGAGGGGAGCCAACGGCAACCGGACAGATACACGAGGGAGGCCCGATACGTCACTCATCTGGAGGAGAGGACCAGGCGCGCAGAGCAGAGTGGAGAAGTGCAATCACAGAACCTGCCGAGGCTATAAATGACTTTCATTTGTTGTTTAAATAGGGGGCCTACAAAACCATCAGCCCCAGGGCCTGATGGCAGGTTAAGGCGGGCCTGGATGTCTGCTCATCACCTCAAGCTCAACCTTGACAAGACTGAACTGTTTTTCCTTCCGGGAAAAGATTGTCCCACTCTTGACTTAACAATCAACATCGGCCCCTCTGTTGTTTCCCCGACTCAGACTGCAAGGAATCTGGGCGTGATCCTAGATAACAAACTGTCCTTCACTGCAAACATCGCTGCTACAACCCGCTGCTGCAGATACACGCTTTACAACATCAGGAGGATGCGTCCCCAGCTGACCCAGAAAGCGACGCAGCTTCTGGTCCAGGCTCTCGTCATATCACTCCTAGACTACTGCAACTCCCTCCTGGCTGGTCTACCTGCATGTGCCATCCGACCTCTGCAGCTCATCCAGAATGCAGCGGCTCGTCTGGTCTTCAACCTTCCTAAATTCTCCCACACCACGCCGCTCCTCCGCTCCCTCCACTGGCTTCCGGTAACTGCTAGAATCCACTTCAAGACACTGGTACTTGCGTACCATGCTGCGAATGGATCTGGCCCTTCCTACATCCAGGACATGGTTAAACTGTACACCCCAGCACGTGCACTCCGCTCTGCATCGGCCAAACGGCTCGCTGCACCCGCACTGCGAGGGGGACCCAAGTTCCCATCAGCAAAAACACGTGGGTTTGCTATCATGGCTCCAAAATGGTGGAATGAGCTCCCCATTGACATCAGGACAGCAGATAGCCTGCACATCTTCCGGCGCAGACAAAACACTCATCTCTTTCGACTCCACTTCGAGCAATAAAATAACTAACAAAGCACTTATATACTAAAGGACTGGTTTATCTAAAGCTAGTTGAGTAGCACTTGAAATGTTTTGGCTCTATGAAACCTGATGTACTTATATGATTCTGTTTTCTTCAAGTTTGTATCTTCTTGGTTGAATGCACTTATTGTAAGTCGCCTTTGATAAAAGCGTCAGCTACAGTAAATGCAATGTAAAGTAAGGCAACAGCTGTTGCACATTCTGAAAACAATTCATTATTGGCCATATTGAGCACTAGGGTATAGGACAGGGGAGAACATCGATATAAATGTATACTTTGTCATTTTCTATCACTAAGAGGCTCTCAATCAAAACACAAAAAATGTCGTAGCAGATACGAAGCTGAAGTTGGCTTCCGATTCAGAGCATCCGATTCGGCAGTTAAGGGGAAAGTTAAGGGACATTTAATTTACAGCGCTGAGCGAACAATCCTCCGTGTTTGAACCTCTTAAATCGCTGCATAGCCGATTTATTTGGACTGGATTATCCCAGAGAGTCTGAAGATTCTTTATAACACAGTTTCAGATTTGTGAAACCTTAATTCTATTTGTGAAAATACAAAAACTGAGATTTCACTGCTTTTTTCACATGTAGACCAAATTAGACCAGGTCCTGATCTAAAACCACTTTTCCTAGACTCATCAAATCTGGACTGGATTATCCCAGAGGGTCTAAAGATTCTTTATAATACAGTTTCAGATTTGTGAAACCTTAATTCTATTTTTTTCTTGGGTGAAAAAACAATAGCAGGAAAGTATAGAGAAAGCCTGAGGAATCTGGTTAAAGAGTGACATCCCTGCCGTGCCAACATCACCTCCAAAAAAGTCTGCCTGCTGTCTGGTAGGTAAACAAGCTGTCCCCGACAGAATAAACAAGATGAGGGGGGAGCGGAGTTACCTTATTCAGGCTTCACAAAGGATGGCAGCTTTACAAACAATAATTGATAAACCCAGTGCAAACAGTGAAGGGCATTTATCTGCAGCGTCAGATGGCCAGAGTAAATAAAGAACACATATTTTTCCTTGAAGATTTCTCTTGTATTCTTATTGTTCCTTCTCCACTCACAGCAAACAGTCAACACATGTTTGTCAAACTGTCAAGGCTGAAACAAGTCTCCTAAAAAGGATTACACAAGTTTTCTTCTTTACCAAGGTTCTTTACTTTACTTTACAACATTTTAATTGCTTTTTTTCTGCGTAGTGTAAATCTCTGTGCAACAGTGGATTGAGAAACAGCTAGGGTCTTATTTGACGGACTCAAGTTTCTCTGTTTAGAAATGTCTTCTGCGCTTGACTTCACCTAGGACGGACTATATATTTCTTGTCAAAACACATACTTGATATAAGCCGATGAATCCGGATGCTTGAGGAATGTCAATTCCACAAAATGTTGTGCATTAAAATGTGTCAGCATTGAAGTCAGTGCAGCGCGTTGCGACCTGCTGTGTCAAAACACTGTTACAGAGGCGCGATAGCAGCGACGCAGGAGGAAGCCGTCTTCTCTGATTTGTGTTCTCCTTCAGTCTGATTTGTCCTATAGCGCACCCTTGACGACTCAGGTTTATTACCTCCATACAGATATAGATATGCGTACAGTCTGTGTGCAGCAGGCCCGGGACAGGCATGATCATCTGCATTCACGTACTCAAACAGTGAATGTCTCAGGACTAAGAAACCACATGCCGCCAGCCTTTTGGCCAAGGACACAGCGCACAAACATTACTTTACCCTGTTGCCATTTACTAGTATCGCGGCCTGTATTCTAATTGGATTAAGACTTATTTTCTGCCAGCCAAGAACACAATATATAGCCCAGTGGCATATTTTAAATGTTGTGTTTACAGTGTGGCATATAAACATTTAACCTCTGTGGCTGTCACATTTTGATTTAAGTAAGTAAGTCAAATTATTAATGAATGTCCAATCAGCCAGAAATCTCTGAAAAGGGATAGAGTACAGTTTGAAAGCAAGTACAGCTTTTGGAATAATTTGTTAATATGTAAAACATTTGAATGTTTTATTCATTAGAAACAATCCAGGACATTTTTTCTTCTGTCAGAACATCAATTTGTTGCTTAAACATTTATGAATCTATTGACATGTTAACTAACATTAATAATTATTTCCCCAACCTTTTCAAATGTAAAACATTTAATTTGAAGGAGTAATCTAGATTGCAGGCCTTTCAACAGCTGTACCTGACTGATGTCGATTATAACGTTTTAATTGATTGAAATGAAACAATTTAATGATGAACAGGTGTGTTTCTTCTGCAGCATCTGGTGCAGTGCATTTACATTTTTTTCCTATCCATTGTATTTTTGCTGAAGAAGCACTTTCATGGTCAGAGAAACAAATTTCACCACCAAGGACAAAGCAATTTGATAGGACGAGAGGGACGGGCCAACACTCCTCTTGGTCTTTCTCCACGCCATCAACCAGACGAGCCGCTGCACCCCTTCCTTCATCTTCTCAGCCTTGATTTCGAGTCACTTTACTATCCAGGGGGCTGGCGGGTTGGTTTGGACTGAAAGCACACAAGGCTGTGCTGCATGCCAATCATTTTTCAATAAAGGCTACCACTGCACAATCTTAGGGTGCAGGCACGTGGATCTCAATTAATGGACCCCTGTGAAAAGTTCCCTACAGATGCTAAAAGCTCTCCACAGGCAAGTTAGAGGAGAGATGGAGACAGTTTACAACCTGGAAGGTGACATTTAATTACCACAGCAAAAACCTCACCCCTCAAAGAGCTCCAGTGGTGTGCAGTTTTTATGCTGAATGAATAAGATCTTATATATGGGATCAGTAAGCAGTTATAGGCTTAGCAGGGCAAGATTATGATCTTTATCGTCTTTCATTTAATGATCTGTTTTACCCAGTCAGGACCCCAGAGGTGTCAGGACAGTGAATATCATTCAGTGTTACTTGACTAAAGGACTCAAAACTTTAAAGATTTTAATTGATTTTTTAAAGATTTGGAAATTAAATAACTGTTTAGGGATTGTTTATTGTTTAGATTGTGACGAGACTGTAATGTATTTATTTAATTAAAACAAATTGATACAGGATGAATACTTTCTGAAGAATAATGTGTATCCCTACAGGGTGATGATTCAATATTCATTTCATGTTTATAAATCTTAGTTAACTAATCCTGTGATCTTGAAAAGGAACAAAATGGTCGACATTAAACCTCATAAATAATAGATATGGAAAAAAATTATGTTTTATTATGATGATAAAGCTGGATAATGATTAAGGTTGAGGTTTTTAGAAAATGATAGCATTCAGGTTTAATGACAGGCTGCGGGCAGGAGGTGGAATCATTCCTGTTTGTCTCTGCCATTAGACCGACCCTCTACGCCCAAATCACACCGACATAATGCGGAGGAATGGAGAAAAAAAATCGACAAACATTGACATGATACAGCACAAGCGGATTACCTGACTTCAAGCAGCATTCAACATGGCCTGCACAGCCTTCAACAAAATCTGCCAGATCTGCCAAGTCAACACTACAGAGCCTCTAAGGAGGAACCCGGAGATGGGAATTTAAAAATCAGCCTTGCGTGTCATCAGTACAAATGAACTGGCCTTCATGGCTGTGGAAAATAACCTCTTCTGACTCTCCTTTGCTTTTTGTTGTCCTATGAATATATTCATATCATCTCATAGTGAGGGGGTTGTGTGCATTACTCACTGTCGCACCGTATTACTTGCTGCTGATTTACATAACTCATTGGATATAATTTGCTCCAAACATCGGCAGAGACACATAGACATACCCATGCTTTTCATTTCCTATGCCTGTAAATTGATCCTGTCAGAGGTAATCGCTGTGGCAGTTCCATCGACATGGGTAGTGCAGAGTGTGCAAGTCCAAATCTTTGCGCCCTGTGTGCTTGTATTGTTGTGTGTCTTTCTGAAGTAATAGCATGGTGCAGATTGGGAGTAGAAGTGAACCAGAGGCAGGGAGTAATCCCCTCCAGTAGAGCTTTGTTCCATCAGCAGGACAGAGTGGGATCTACTTTGCTCTGACAGAGGGCTTGGGGTCGCTCTGCGTGGTTGCTCTAGCTGCTGGCAAGGACAAGAAACAAGGCCTCTGCTCTGAAAACTGCTGATGCCAGCCTCTTTCAAGATGAATAAATACTGTAGATAAATAGATCATATTTCAGATAAGGACAACAACAAAAAACAGAGAGATAGATGGATGCCAAAGTTCGACTCAGAACCTCTGCGCAGAATCTATGTTCTCATACGAAAGTTTCTACAATCTCATAAAATATTATAAACTGATTTCTCTTCTCCCTCTGACCAACTGCACTTTGAAACCCAAAATAAAGAACAAAAACAAACAACTACAAAAAGACTTGGTGGCAGTCGTCCCAGAAAAAGGGAGAGATTTGAGACAAATCCTGCTGTGACAATTTCAGAAGCGGGATGAAGCTTCTCATCTGCTCCAGGGGGATTGGGCTCAGGGAGAAGACTGTGGTGTTGGAGAAACATGGGAGAAGGGAGGAGGACGTGTTTTAATGTGACCAAAGACTGGAGGGGAACGGCATGAATCACCGAGGGCAAGTAAACAAGGATTGTATTAGCAACAAATAAGTGGCTGTGGGGCTAGATGTTGAAATGCAGCTGCAGCAGCTTGGCGTGTTTACTGAAGCAAGGATGGAGAAAAAAGGGAACAATTTTTCAAGACTTTGCAGAATGACTGCACCAGTGCCTTCAAACTTTATATAATTGGTTTCTAAATGTTAATGCTGTGGCCAAAAGCACTGAACCAAAAGCTTTATAGACTTGGTGCCTTCTCAACACTGTCTTTCGCTGTCAACTTACACTTGGACAGGGGTTATTAAGTAAAAAAATAAATAAAAAATCCCACTCCATTTTATTTCTCAGTTTATTGGTGTGCTTGCCACTCTCACAAGGAAATTAAAAATGTCTGCTCATGTACTGTATGCCAATTTTCTAAAGATTGAAACGTTCATTATGAAGCAGTAAAGATTTATTCCTAGTAGTGATGTTGCCAGTTTTGCTGCTCTTTTCCCAAATTACCTGTTCTCATTCGCTGCGTGTATCTTGGTTGGGGGTCAGCATCCTCCATCATTAACATCGTAGCTGGCCTCAGGGTCCTAAGAGAAACCAGAAAACGGTTAGGGCATCAATCACGCCAATTTTAACTCCAGTGTAATTAACTTTGTTCCATTTTTCTCAGAAATGTTCTGTAAGTGGGGAGGCTTTGTCATGCCTCTTTGTATTTTTGTATTTTTGACTTACGTAATTGTGATGAGGTCTGGGTGGGTCCTTTTCAATTCCATCGTCCAGGATTGTCACTACAACAACCTTTCCCTGTGTAGCCTTGGGCCCAGGCTATTTTGGTATTCAGGTCTTGATGTGACGGGGTGTCTGGAAGAGACACAGGCTTTTGTTCAGCTGTCAATCTGCTGTGCGGACACTTCCGAGACAAACCGGCATTAAAGGACTAGTGTATAATGTGTGTGAGTGAGAATCAATCTGCAGAGTCGACACAATCTTATGATAAAAACAGAAATGCTCAATTAAAAGGAAAACCCAAAGACCTAAAAGGGAAGAAAGATCAGAGGTGGTTCATGGACACTTATAATCCAATTGTAATGCATCACCTCCGACATGTCTGCCCTCCTCGGGCTGAGCTGCACCAGTGCTGAGTCTACACGCTGTAGTTACGCTGTCAGAGGAAACAACTGAAACCTGTTTGCAGGTCAGAAATCGGTGAAACGCATTTCCCAGCTCTCACTGAAGAAATAGGGGGAAGGGAGGCAGACCAAATAGGGGGATACGGAGTGGTAAAGGCTAGATTTGTGATGAGATATTTGGCAACAGTTGAGAAGATATAAAGAAGCAGTGAGACGCCGGAGTGAAAGAGATGGTTAAACGATACACACCACGTAGAAATGTGAAAAGGACGTCACATACCACAACATTCTCTGCCGCTTTTCTGTTTCCTGCTGATTTCCTCTTCCCTACAGGGCACGACTCCCTGCATCTGCAACTTCTTCCGAGGATGCCTGGCTGCTTAGGTAAGTATCTGTAAATTCTTAGGTAAAGGTTGGCTTTGAACACCCAACAGCACACTACCCCACACACACACACACACACACCATGGCAAGTACATGTACTTAAAATTAAATGTTTGCTAGAACTTGATGAAGCCCATGTACCAGAATAAACCAATATAAAAGCCTTTGATAAGAAAATATTGGTCCTACATCCAAGACAACATTTCAGCATTGGTGGGATTATGGATTAAGCCAAAGCATCTTTGTTTGGTTTTAAAATCAAAAGCTGCGTGGAAATAGTTTTATTTAGGAGAAGAAAAGGGTTTCCGCCCTTAGACGATTAGAGGTATATGCTGAAATGGCAGAGGTGGTTTCACAACTTCTATTCGCCTGGAGATTTATGCTGGGATAGTCAATGTTTGTCATTAATCCGTTGCGAGACGGAGGTTTATTGTGCATACAGAAAAGAAAAAAGAGCAGATTATAGGCAATTGAAGCATCGTCAGAGGAAAAAAGCTGTGAATTCTGAAACAGACACATTGCCAAGACCATTTGCTATCAATGTTTACAGGGTGATACAGTTTAGTTTGTGTGCTGACATTTAATTTTCTTTCAACCCAGCATTCTGGGGATGCATTGCATTATATTCCGTGACTGGTGAAAAACCAAATGCTGGTGGTGAAGCAGCTACACCTAAAGGCTGCAGGGTTAGTACAAAAAGACAGCAATTCAATTTATTGCTCATCAGAGTGACAAGAAGGGAAATAATAACTTCTGCTGCTGCGATAATGAATACATCTTCATTTAGGTGGTCCTCACAAAGAGCTTCTGCAGAGTGGAAACTATTGAGTGGTGTTCAGACAGGACTGAAAAAAAGGAGACGTTCAAGGTTTAATTAGAAATAATTGCAGAGCTGTAATGTTTCAGGACAACACTTTTCTATGAGCACAATCTAAATGCAGCGAAGCACCATCTCCCTCGCCTCAAAAACTTAAAAGGCACTCCAATGAAATACAAAAGCATGAAAAACCATAGACAGTCTACTGACTGATGTATTGCAGCTCTTAAATTATACAGTGAAAAAACACTATGTTGCCATTTGAGAAATAAAACACATACTGAAGGTTGACATTTTTCTTTAACGCCAGACTAATTAGGACTAGGCTATAAGTAAGAGACCATCACACACCAGGTACCACTGCTTGGGGAAATCGGGGTCTGTTGGGTCTTCATAGATATCACCTCTTCTTCCTTTTATTTCACCACTTGCTGCTCCGCCCACAGGACCTGGGGTTGTACAGACACAGAGAAAATTCATAGTTAACATAATTATCTTCACATGCTATTGTGTCATTACTAATGTTCTCATTTCAGAAAGAGTTGCAATGTCCCACCGACGGTGAAAAAACATGGCCCCAGCTGTGTTCCAATAGCAAACCAGACTAGAGGCAGAGATGTGAAGCAAATCTAATTTATTTTCCTGATGTGAGGAAAGTGGCTGCCGAGAAGGGGCCTTTTGAAGTCCTGGAAGCTGCTGTGCTTTGCAGAGACTGGACACTAAATGTCAAACAACAAATAGTATATGTCATTTGATAACAGCAAAAAACTGTTCCAAACATCCTTGCCCAATACGCAATAATGAAATATTTAATGTCTGTCTAACGTCTTCTTCCGTGCTTTTATGTAATATTGGACAGGTGTTTGACTTTGTGACTATCTCATCAGAAGGAGCAAAGGGACAGAGGGAGGTAATGCTTTTATCTCTCCTCCTCAGGACAAGGGGCCGTTTTGTGGTAAAGTCCTTGCACTGCGATTTACTGGAGACTCCCAACACAATCTCTCTGGACATAATGCGACGTAACCACAGACCACACAGAGTCAATATACTGTAAAGTGCAGTCTATAAATGCAAAGTATTCAGTATGTATCTTATGGAAGGTGCCTCAATATTGATCTAATCCAAAAACGAGCATTTACCCCAACCTGAAAAACTAAAACTTGAAACAACGGAATTCTGCTTGCAGCGAAGTTTTAGACTTTGAGTTAAGTGTCTGTTTTCAGTAATTGATTTCCCCATGGCAGCATCAAACAAATGTTTTGTTTTTGAGGAGGCTCTTTTGAGGTTTAATTATCTTCCCCAAAGTAACTATACCTACATTCTTTCATTTACAGTGTGATAGATGGTGGGAAGGTTTGCCTTGTCTTATTACTGAAAATTAGACTGTTTCCAAGCAGATATAGTACTAAGAGAAGTTAAGGAACAACATAAGCAGGCCATCAAATTGGTTGAGCACTCATTCAAGTAAAATTAGTTCATCCAAAAGTTGAACAGTTGTGTGGGTGTTACCACCAGCAGATGAGGGAGAAAAGGAGATTATTCCTCCATGCTGGCAGGACACACTTTCTCATATAGTATTTTTAACAGAAAGACGTGTATTCAAGCATTGAGAATCTCTGTTTACAGATGGTATACTCATATAATCACACATACCCACTCATGTAGTGTTTGGGTTGTGTTGTAGAGCATGTGTATGGAATATGCTTTACCAAGTGTGACTGATGTCTAACCTGTGCTCGTCCAAACTGTAGGATCCGTCTCTTGGCATTGCTCTGTTGGTTTATATCTGTTTTAAAGGGACTGAATGGGGTCCGTTCAACGCAAAAAGGATTAGGCTATTTTCTGCTCAGCTCAGCTAAGATGTAGCCTCAGGCAGGTCTGTTTCGAATCGTTACACTGCAGTGTGAGATCTCTTCATTGTTTGGTCAAACACAAAAGTGCTGTCTACAGCTTTAGGGAAGATGATCAGATAACATTGTAATATCTTTGGCAGAGAAACACTTTGGAAGAGTTCTCAGTCCATCATCAGGCAAATATCGACAGACAGCGTACAGTATCTGTCATGACCGTTCATGCCTAAAGGCAATTAGAGTCATCAATCCATCTGACTTTCATATCATTATGTTGGAAAACACTCATGCAGAAATAGAGCAAAGGACATATAAACCCTACAGAATGAGGGGCCAGAAATCTAAATGTATTTTTACAGTAAGGTCCCCTCCTCTTCTCTCTGTACACAAACTCGCTCGGATCTGTCATTAGCCCGCATGGTTTTTCATACCACTGCTACGCTGACGACACCCAATTAATTCTCTCTTTTCCCTCGCTCAGAGACCCAGGTCGTCGCACGCATCTCTGCTTGTCGAGCTGACATCTCTCAGTGGATGTCCTGCAGGGCCGCCTTAATGCACGGGCTGACCTGGCTGACCCAGGGGCCTACGGAGATCAGGGGCCTATCATGAGCCAATAAAAAAGTTTGAAATTTTTTTTTTTATTAAAAGAAAAAAGTTTTTTATTTCGGATGTTTTTTAAAAACATTTAAATAACAAAGTCTTGGCTTTCAGAATATGAAACTTTTATTTCCAAAATCACACAATAAATACATTTTTGAAGCTTGTAAAGGGAAGATGACAGCTCTCACTCGCCACTCACTCCCCCTCCCTCCGGCTGACATTATGATGTAAGGCGTATAGTAATCATAGATAACACGGCAAAACAGTTGTTTTTCATATGGTTTTCAAATAAACAAAGTCTTGGCTTTCAGACTATTAAATTGTTTCGGCAAATTCAGATTGATAAATACACGTTGAAGCTTCGGCATAATTACAAGCGGAGAACGGAGGTAACAGTGACGTCACAGCAGGCATAACAACAGCCGGTGTTTCTCGTGAGTGTTTTCCCCGGGGAACAAACACAACACACACAAACGCAAAAATACACAAACACACACACTCGCGAGCTTCCCCCAGACCAGTAATCCAAACGAAAATATCTTTCCTCCGTAGTATTTTGATCATTTGCTCCGCTAACCAATCAGATCGATGGATTCCAGAGATGACTCCGAAAACAGTCAGAGGGCACCACTTAACAGCCAATCAGAATGAGGAATATGCTTCACATGTGACTTATTCAAACTGCGAGTGATTGAGTGACAGGTGAAGGTTGTTGAGGAGAGAAAGTTTGAGAGAGAAAGTTTGAGAGTGACGCTCGGGAAAGGAAAATTGTTGAGGGAAAAGGAGTTTCGAGATAAGCAGCTATTACAAAAAATGCCGAAGCCTACAGGTTATTTTAAACCTGTAGGCCGGGATGAGGAGGAAGGACAGGTGAGTTCTGTACCGAGCGGCCAGCGGGGCCTCGGAGCCAAGTAGGCCGCCTGGTTCTGATAGCGATGGAGTAGCGGGGAGCGGAAAAACAGACAGGAGGGACGTTATCTGTTGGAGGAAAATGGAGAGGACGGCGAGGACTTGCTACGTTGGAGGGGAGCCAACGGCAACCGGACAGATACACGAGGGAGGCCCGATACGTCACTCATCTGGAGGAGAGGACCAGGCGCGCAGAGCAGAGTGGAGAAGTGCAATCACAGAACCTGCCGAGGGCTAATAAATGACTTTCATTTGTTGTTTAAATAGGGGGCCTACAAACCATCAGCCCCAGGGCCTGATGGCAGGTTAAGGCGGGCCCTGGATGTCTGCTCATCACCTCAAGCTCAACCTTGACAAGACTGAACTGTTTTTCCTTCCGGGAAAAGATTGTCCCACTCTTGACTTAACAATCACATCGGCCCCTCTGTTGTTTCCCCGACTCAGACTGCAAGGAATCTGGGCGTGATCCTAGATAACAAACTGTCCTTCACTGCAACATCGCTGCTACAACCCGCTGCTGCAGATACACGCTTTACAACATCAGGAGGATGCGTCCCCAGCTGACCCAGAAAGCGACGCAGCTTCTGGTCCAGGCTCTCGTCATATCACTCCTAGACTACTGCAACTCCCTCCTGGCTGGTCTACCTGCATGTGCCATCCGACCTCTGCAGCTCATCCAGAATGCAGCGGCTCGTCTGGTCTTCAACCTTCCTAAATTCTCCCACACCACGCCGCTCCTCCGCTCCCTCCACTGGCTTCCGGTAACTGCTAGACTCCCACTTCAAGACACTGGTACTTGCGTACCATGCTGCGAATGGATCTGGCCCTTCCTACATCCAGGACATGGTTAAACTGTACACCCCAGCACGTTGCACTCCGCTCTGCATCGGCCAAACGGCTCGCTGCACCCGCACTGCGAGGGGGACCCCAAGTTCCCATCAGCAAAAACACGTGGGTTTGCTATCATGGCTCCAAAATGGTGGAATGAGCTCCCCATTGACATCAGGACAGCAGATAGCCTGCACATCTTCCGGCGCAGACAAAACACTCATCTCTTTCGACTCCACTTCGAGCAATTAAAATAACTAACAAAGCACTTATATACTAAAGGACTGGTTTATCTAAAGCTAGTTGAGTAGCACTTGAAATGTTTTGGCTCTATGAAAACCTGATTGTACTTATATGATTCTGTTTTCTTCAAGTTTGTATCTTCTTGGTTGAATGCACTTATTTGTAAGTCGCCTTTGATAAAAGCGTCAGCTACAGTAAATGCAATGTAAAGTAAGGCAAACAGCTGTTGCACATTCTGAAAACAATTCATTATTGGCCATATTGAGCACTAGGGTATAGGACAGGGGAGAACATCGATATAAATGTATACTTTGTCATTTTCTATCACTAAGAGGCTCTCAATCAAACACAAAAAATGTCCGTAGCAGATACGAAGCTGAAGTTGGCTTCCGATTCAGAGCATCCGATTCGGCAGTTAAGGGGAAAGTTAAGGGACATTTAATTTACAGCGCTGAGCGAACAATCCTCCGTGTTTGAACCTCTTAAATCGCTGCATAGCCGATTTATTTTGGACTGGATTATCCCAGAGAGTCTGAAGATTCTTTATAACACAGTTTCAGATTTGTGAAACCTTAATTCTATTTGATGAAAATACAAAAACTGAGATTTCACTGCTTTTTTCACATGTAGACCAAATTAGACCAGGTCCTGATCTAAAACCACTTTTCCTAGACTCATCAAATCTGGACTGGATTATCCAGAGGGTCTAAGATTCTTTATAATACAGTTTCAGATTTTGTGAAACCTTAATTCTATTTTTTTCTTGGGTGAAAAAACAATAGCAGGAAAGTATAGAGAAAGCCTGAGGAATCTGGTTAAAGAGTGACATCCCTGCCGTGCCAACATCACCTCCAAAAAAGTCTGCCTGCTGTCTGGTAGGTAAACAAGCTGTCCCCGACAGAATAAACAAGATGAGGGGGGGAGCGGAGTTACCTTATTCAGGCTTCACAAAGGATGGCAGCTTTACAAACAATAATTGATAAACCCAGTGCAAACAGTGAAGGGCATTTATCTGCAGCGTCAGATGGCCAGAGTAAATAAAGAACACATATTTTTCCTTGAAGATTTCTCTTGTATTCTTATTGTTCCTTCTCCACTCACAGCAAACAGTCAACACATGTTTGTCAAACTGTCAAGGCTGAAACAAGTCTCCTAAAAAGGATTACACAAGTTTTCTTCTTTACCAAGGTTCTTTACTTTACTTTACAACATTTTAATTGCTTTTTTTCTGCGTAGTGTAAATCTCTGTGCAACAGTGGATTGAGAAACAGCTAGGGTCTTATTTGACGGACTCAAGTTTCTCTGTTTAGAAATGTCTTCTGCGCTTGACTTCACCTAGGACGGACTATATATTTCTTGTCAAAACACATACTTGATATAAGCCGATGAATCCGGATGCTTGAGGAATGTCAATTCCACAAAATGTTGTGCATTAAATGTGTCAAGCATTGAAGTCAGTGCAGCGCGTTGCGACCTGCTGTGTCAAAACACTGTTACAGAGGCGCGATAGCAGCGACGCAGGAGGAAGCCGTCTTCTCTGATTTGTGTTCTCCTTCAGTCTGATTTGTCCTATAGCGCACCCTTGACGACTCAGGTTTATTACCTCCCATACAGATATAGATATGCGTACAGTCTGTGTGCAGCAGGCCCGGGACAGGGCATGATCATCTGCATTCACGTACTCAAACAGTGAATGTCTCAGGACTAAGAAACCACATGCCGCCAGCCTTTTGGCCAAGGACACAGCG
This sequence comes from Pseudochaenichthys georgianus, assembly GCF_902827115.2. Taxonomy (NCBI): domain Eukaryota; kingdom Metazoa; phylum Chordata; class Actinopteri; order Perciformes; family Channichthyidae; genus Pseudochaenichthys; species Pseudochaenichthys georgianus. The sequence continues at coordinate 22,628,605 of NC_047508.1, read as the reverse complement.
CACAAACATTACTTTACCCTGTTGCCATTTACTAGTATCGCGGCCTGTATTCTAATTGGATTAAGACTTATTTTCTGCCAGCCAAGAACACAATATATAGCCCAGTGGCATATTTTAAATGTTGTGTTTACAGTGTGGCATATAAACATTTAACCTCTGTGGCTGTCACATTTTGATTTAAGTAAGTAAGTCAAATTATTAATGAATGTCCAATCAGCCAGAAATCTCTGAAAAGGGATAGAGTACAGTTTGAAAGCAAGTACAGCTTTTGGAATAATTTGTTAATATGTAAAACATTTGAATGTTTTATTCATTAGAAACAATCCAGGACATTTTTTCTTCTGTCAGAACATCAATTTGTTGCTTAAACATTTATGAATCTATTGACATGTTAACTAACATTAATAATTATTTCCCCAACCTTTTCAAATGTAAAACATTTAATTTGAAGGAGTAATCTAGATTGCAGGCCTTTCAACAGCTGTACCTGACTGATGTCGATTATAACGTTTTAATTGATTGAAATGAAACAATTTAATGATGAACAGGTGTGTTTCTTCTGCAGCATCTGGTGCAGTGCATTTACATTTTTTTCCTATCCATTGTATTTTTGCTGAAGAAGCACTTTCATGGTCAGAGAAACAAATTTCACCACCAAGGACAAAGCAATTTGATAGGACGAGAGGGACGGGCCAACACTCCTCTTGGTCTTTCTCCACGCCATCAACCAGACGAGCCGCTGCACCCCTTCCTTCATCTTCTCAGCCTTGATTTCGAGTCACTTACTATCCAGGGGGCTGGCGGGTTGGTTTGGACTGAAAGCACACAAGGCTGTGCTGCATGCCAATCATTTTTCAATAAAGGCTACCACTGCACAATCTTAGGGTGCAGGCACGTGGATCTCAATTAATGGACCCCTGTGAAAAGTTCCCTACAGATGCTAAAAGCTCTCCACAGGCAAGTTAGAGGAGAGATGGAGACAGTTTACAACCTGGAAGGTGACATTTAATTACCACAGCAAAAACCTCACCCCTCAAAGAGCTCCAGTGGTGTGCAGTTTTATGCTGAATGAATAAGATCTTATATATGGGATCAGTAAGCAGTTATAGGCTTAGCAGGGCAAGATTATGATCTTTATCGTCTTTCATTTAATGATCTGTTTTACCCAGTCAGGACCCCAGAGGTGTCAGGACAGTGAATATCATTCAGTGTTACTTGACTAAAGGACTCAAAACTTTAAAGATTTTAATTGATTTTTTTAAAGATTTGGAAATTAAATAACTGTTTAGGGATTGTTTATTGTTTAGATTGTGACGAGACTGTAATGTATTTATTTAATTAAAACAAATTGATACAGGATGAATACTTTCTGAAGAATAATGTGTATCCCTACAGGGTGATGATTCAATATTCATTTCATGTTTATAAATCTTAGTTAACTAATCCTGTGATCTTGAAAAGGAACAAAATGGTCGACATTAAACCTCATAAATAATAGATATGGAAAAAAATTATGTTTTATTATGATGATAAGCTGGATAATGATTAAGGTTGAGGTTTTTAGAAAATGATAGCATTCAGGTTTAATGACAGGCTGCGGGCAGGAGGTGGAATCATTCCTGTTTGTCTCTGCCATTAGACCGACCCTCTACGCCCAAATCACACCGACATAATGCGGAGGAATGGAGAAAAAAAATCGACAAACATTGACATGATACAGCACAAGCGGATTACCTGACTTCAAGCAGCATTCAACATGGCCTGCACAGCCTTCAACAAAATCTGCCAGATCTGCCAAGTCAACACTACAGAGCCTCTAAGGAGGAACCCGGAGATGGGAATTTAAAAATCAGCCTTGCGTGTCATCAGTACAAATGAACTGGCCTTCATGGCTGTGGAAAATAACCTCTTCTGACTCTCCTTTGCTTTTTGTTGTCCTATGAATATATTCATATCATCTCATAGTGAGGGGGGTTGTGTGCATTACTCACTGTCGCACCGTATTACTTGCTGCTGATTTACATAACTCATTGGATATAATTTGCTCCAAACATCGGCAGAGACACATAGACATACCCATGCTTTTCATTTCCTATGCCTGTAAATTGATCCTGTCAGAGGTAATCGCTGTGTGGCAGTTCCATCGACATGGGTAGTGCAGAGTGTGCAAGTCCAAATCTTTGCGCCCCTGTGTGCTTGTATTGTTGTGTGTCTTTCTGAAGTAATAGCATGGTGCAGATTGGGAGTAGAAGTGAACCAGAGGCAGGGAGTAATCCCCTCCAGTAGAGCTTTGTTCCATCAGCAGGACAGAGTGGGATCTACTTTGCTCTGACAGAGGGCTTGGGGTCGCTCTGCGTGGTTGCTCTAGCTGCTGGCAAGGACAAGAAACAAGGCCTCTGCTCTGAAAACTGCTGATGCCAGCCTCTTTCAAGATGAATAAATACTGTAGATAAATAGATCATATTTCAGATAAGGACAACAACAAAAAACAGAGAGATAGATGGATGCCAAAGTTCGACTCAGAACCTCTGCGCAGAATCTATGTTCTCATACGAAAGTTTCTACAATCTCATAAAATATTATAAACTGATTTCTCTTCTCCCTCTGACCAACTGCACTTTGAAACCCAAAATAAAGAACAAAAACAAACAAACTACAAAAAGACTTGGTGGCAGTCGTCCAGAAAAAGGGAGAGATTTGAGACAAATCCTGCTGTGACAATTTCAGAAGCGGGATGAAGCTTCTCATCTGCTCCAGGGGGATTGGGCTCAGGGAGAAGACTGTGGTGTTGGAGAAACATGGGAGAAGGGAGGAGGACGTGTTTTAATGTGACCAAAGACTGGAGGGGAACGGCATGAATCACCGAGGGCAAGTAAACAAGGATTGTATTAGCAACAAATAAGTGGCTGTGGGGCTAGATGTTGAAATGCAGCTGCAGCAGCTTGGCGTGTTTACTGAAGCAAGGATGGAGAAAAAAGGGAACAATTTTTCAAGACTTTGCAGAATGACTGCACCAGTGCCTTCAAACTTTATATAATTGGTTTCTAAATGTTAATGCTGTGGCCAAAAGCACTGAACCAAAAGCTTTATAGACTTGGTGCCTTCTCAACACTGTCTTTCGCTGTCAACTTACACTTGGACAGGGGTTATTAAGTAAAAAAATAAATAAAAAAATCCCACTCCATTTTATTTCTCAGTTTATTGGTGTGCTTGCCACTCTCACAAGGAAATTAAAAATGTCTGCTCATGTACTGTATGCCAATTTTCTAAAGATTGAAAGTTCATTATGAAGCAGTAAAGATTTATTCCTAGTAGTGATGTTGCCAGTTTTGCTGCTTTTTCCAAATTACCTGTTCTCATTTCGCTGCGTGTATCTTGGTTGGGGGTCAGCATCTCCATCATTAACATCGTAGCTGGCCTCAGGGTCCTAAGAGAAACCAGAAAACGGTTAGGGCATCAATCACGCCAATTTTAACTCCATGTAATTAACTTTGTTCCATTTTTCTCAGAAATGTTCTGTAAGTGGGGAGGCTTTGTCATGCCTCTTTGTATTTTTGTATTTTTGACTTACGTAATTGCTGATGAGGTCTGGGTGGTCCTTTTCAATTCCATCGTCCAGGATTGTCACTACAACACCTTTCCCTGTGTAGCCTTGGGCCCAGGCTATTTTGGTATTCAGGTCTTGATGTGACGGGGTGGTCTGGAAGAGACACAAGGCTTTTGTTCAGCTGTCAATCTGCTGTGACGGACACTTCCGAGACAAACCGGCATTAAAGGACTAGTGTATAATGTGTGTGAGTGAGAATCAATCTGCAGAGTCGACACAATCTTATGATAAAAACAGAAATGCTCAATAAAGGAAAACCACAAAGACCTAAAAGGGAAGAAAGATCAGAGGTGGTTCATGGACACTTATAATCCAATTGTAATGCATCACCCCGACATGTCTGCCTCCTCGGGCTGAGCTGCACAGTGTGAGCTACACGCTGTAGTTACGCTGTCAGAAGAAAAAAACTGAAAACCTGTTGCAGGTCAGAAATCGGTGAAAGCATTTCCCACTCTCACTGAAGAAATAGGGGGAAGGGAGGCAGACAAATAGGGGGATACGGAGTGGTAAAGCTAGATTTGGATGAGATATTTGGCACAGTGAGAAGTATAAAGAGCAGTGAGCGCCGGAGGTGAAAGAGATGGTTAAAGATAAACACCAGTAGAAATGGAAAAGACGTCACATACAACATTCTCTGCCGCTTTTCTGTTTCCTGCTGATTCCTCTCCACAGGGCACGACTCCTGCATCTGCACTTCTCCGAGGATGCCTGGCTGCTTAGGTAAGTAGCTTAAATTCTTAGAAGTGGGCTTTGAACACACACACACACACACACACACACACACACACACACCATGCAATACAGATCTTAAATAAATGTTTGCTAGAAACTGATGAAGCCCATGTACCAGAATAAACCAATATAAAAGCCTTTGATAAGAAAATATTGGTCCTACATCCAAGACAACATTTCAGCATTGGTGGATTATGGATTAAGCCAAAGCATCTTTGTTTGGTTTTAAAATCAAAGCTGCGTGGAATATTTTATTTAGGAGAAGAAAGGGTTTCCGCCCTTAGACGATTAGAGGTATAATGCTGAATGGCAGAGGTGGTTTCACAACTTCTATTCGCCTGGAGATTTATGTCTGGGATAGTCAATGTTGTCATTAATCCGTTGCAGAGACGGAGGTTTTTGTGCATACAGAAAAGAAAAAAGAGCAGATTAGGGCAAATTGAAGCATCTCAGAGGAAAAGCTGTGAATTCTGAAACAGACACATTGCCAAGACCATTTGCTATCAATGTTTCACAGGTGATACAGTTTAGTTTGGTGCTGACATTTAATTTTCTTTTCAACCCAGCATTCTGGGATGCATTGCATTATATCCGTGACTGTGGAAACCAAATGCTGGTGGTGAAGCAGCTACACCTAAAGGCTGCAGGGTTAGTACAAAAGACAGCAATTCAATTTATGCTCATCAGAGTGACCATGAGGGAAATAATAACTTCTGCTGCTGCGATAATGAATACATCTTCATTTAGGTGTCCTCACAAGCTTCTGCAGAGTGGAAACTATTGAGTGGTGTTCAGACAGGACTGAAAAAGGAGACGTTCAAGGTTTAATTAGAAATAATTGCAGAGCTGTAATGTTTCAGGACAACACTTTTCTATGAGCAAATCTAAATGCAGCGAAGCACCATCTCCCTCGCCTCAAAAACTTAAAAGGCACTCCAAATGAAATACAAAAGCATGAAAAACCAATAGACAGTCTACTGACTGATGTATTGCAGCTCTTAAATTATACAGTGAAAAACACTATGTTTGCCATTTGAGAAATAAAACACATACTGAAGGGTTGACATTTTTCTTTAACGCCAGACTAATTAGGACTAGGCTATAAAGATAAGAGACCATCACACACCAGGTACCACTGCTTGGGGAAATCGGGGTCTGTTGGGTCTTCATAGATATCCCTCTTCTTCCTTTTTTTCACCACTTGCTGCTCCGCCCACAGGACCTGGGGTGTACAGACACAGAGAAAATTCATAGTTAACATAATTATCTTCACATGCTATTGTGTCATTACTAATGTTCTCATTTCAGAAAGAGTTGCAATGTCCCACCGACGGTGAAAAAACATGGCCCCAGCTGTGTTCCAATAGCAATAACCAGACTAGAGGCAGAGATGTGAAGCAAATCTAATTTATTTCCTTCCCTGATGCTGAGGGAAAGTGGCTGCCGGAGAAGGGGCCTTTGAAGTCCTGGAAGCTGCTGTGCTTTGCAGAGGACTGGACACTAAATGTCAAACAACAAATAGTATATGTCATTTGATAACAGCAAAAAACTGTTCCAAACATCCTTGCCAATACGCAATAATGAAATATTTAATGTCTGTCTAACGTCTTCTTCCGTGCTTTTATGTATATATTTGGACAGGTGTTTGACTTTGTGTGCATTATTGTCAGTTGTAAGAATGATTAAAGACACCAATAGACTTTCATATGTGTTCAGATTTTTTTCCAGACAACCAAAAAAAAACGAATTGCCACATTTGATATGCAAGCTGTGAGATAACATCATATTAAGACAGGAGGTTTTTATCCTTATAAGTAACACTTCTTAAAAAACAGTGTACAAAAATACTCCTATTCCCATACAAAAACTGAACTGAATTGAATATGACAGAGATCCAAACAATGAGAAGTATCTATGAAGAGCCTTGTTTACCATGAAGAAAAGTGGATGTAGGTGGAAAGACCTGTGGTGCTACTTTAACAAACATTTTTCAGCTATGAGTTGAACCTTAAGGAGCAACAAATTCAAACCATATTTTTTAAAATTGGACTGCTATTTCTGCAGCAGAGGGAATTTACATAGACACCATAGAAGAGACACTTTTAGCAGTTTTAGCAAAAGCTGTTTTGCATTATTATTGTCAGAGATAAATGCCTCCTATGCAAATGAGTTTTTGCTGAAGGTGACAAAGCCTAAACTCATTCTACTTCTGTGTCAAAAGCACTCAAGTGAAGCATGTCTAAACTTGTGAATCTCCTGTACAATACCCGGCAGATACTGAAAGTCCAACTTGTTGCTCAACTATAGAAAGTTATTTCCGACAGTTTTTTCCCCTCTTTGCTTGTTGCCGTCAGAGTTGATTTGAGTAGTGATTCTTCTCCTCTTGTTTGATTTCATGATTTCATGCTCTCACAGCAGAAAGCACATGGTCTGAATGAGAACCGGCTCGGTGCAGCTACCGAGGGTGGTACTGCTCGTAACCTAGTTGAAAACTTTGCCTCAGAGAATGAAGCCATTAACCTTACTCACGTGACCCAGGACTAATGAACAATCTCATTACATCACATTTATAACTGCACACCACATTATTATATATATATATATATAATATATAATATATATATATATATATACATATATATACATTATATATATTATTGCAGCAAAATTGCAACCCATAAATGAATGAGATGATGGTCTGGATACTGTGGGAAATATAGCTTCTCATTTATGAAGCCCATTCATGCAAATGATGACACTTTTTACACATTCATTCAACTCACATCTTACTATATTACTGTCATTCAGCGTAATAGAAACAATGTCATGAAATCTTATTTTTAAGGTTAATTGTTGAATTTTTTTTGATTACATGTGTGAAAATCTACTCTTATGGAGAAAAACAAGGTCTAATCGATGTCTTTCATAATGGATGGAGAACTAATGAAAACACAGCGGTCTAGAAGAAACACCACCCTGAGGTGAAGGACAAGGACAACGAGTAGCCCAACAAAACCCCACAAAGAAGCAATCACGGTCTAAACGTGGCTCAGGTCTGCGATCCGCCTGAGAAAAAAACGATTTGTTCCATCTCTCGCACAACGTCCTGAGTGCTTCTCTGTCTGATGACGAAGGAGAACTCGAGCTGGACTGTTTGTAATGCCGAGAGACATACGGAGAGACAGCCTGAGCTTTGATCTATAAATCTGCTTCCACAGTTTATGGAGAAAGATAAAACATTTAAAGGACAAGTCTGGTGTATTTCAATCTTCTTTTGTTATTATCAATAAACCCTGTGGAAAGACAGAAAAACAACAATAAATTCACCCGAGAGTGGGTCCTAAGCCTGATGTAGCTTTTTCCTTCCTGTGTCTCCAAATATTATTGAACTGTTTTATATTATATTAAACTGAATATATTTGGGTTTTAAACAGACAGAACAAGACATTTAAATCATAACTTTGGACTTTGAGAGTCTGTGATAGACATTTTCTATTATTGTCTGACATTTAATTAAGGACTAATTGAGAAAATAGTCAACAGATTAATTGAGAATGAACATATTCATCTGTTACAGCCTGTACTTTCCTTAACCATTAAAAACAAATCCTATGAATAACAGGATAATTGTAAAGCTCCAGTCTTCTCAACATATTCAAATTAAACAATCTGAGAGAGATGGACCACCTATGATGATTTGATGCCAACAAACACTATATAATAATAATTCCTTACATTTATTATAGCGCTTTGACTCAAAGCGCTTTACATATTGGCATACATTACATATATGCCAATGGTCAGATACGGGTTTCACCCCTTGATCTGATGATCATTGCACAGCACACTGCGCCACACCGTCCATCTTCACGCCTCGGGGTCATCAAGGCGCTTTTACAAGTACACATTGGTATCATACATGTACTGTGGACAATACCCACAGGAGCAAATCCGGGTGAAGTGTCTTGCCCAAGGACACAACGGCCTGACGCAGTGGGGCGGGAGCGGGTTTCGAACTGGAGTTCCCCAGCACTCCCCCTTGATCTGATGATCAGACCACTGCGCCACCCGTCCCTGTATATATAATTATTTATTTCAGTCCCTCCTGTGACTCATACTGAAACATCTACAGTTGCAAGAAAAAGTATGTGAACCCGGGGGGGACCCAAGTTCCCATCAGCAAAAACACGTGGGTTTGCTATCCTGGCTCCAAAATGGTGGAATGAGCTCCCCATTGACATCAGGACAGCAGAAGGCTTACACACCTTCCGGCGCAGACTGAAAACTCATCTCTTTCGACTCCACTTCGAGCGATAGAATTACTAACAAAGCACTTATATACTAATAAAGGGCTGGCTTATCTAAAGCCAGTTGAGTAGCACTTGAAATGTTTTTGCTCTATGAAACCTGATGTACTTATATGATTCTGTTTTCTTCAAGTTTGTATTTTGTTGGTCGAACGCACTTATTGTAAGTCGCTAAGGATAAAAGCGTCAGCTAAATGCAATGTAATGTAATGTAACCCTTTGGATTCTCCACACATAGCGTTGTGTGTTCCTTCCAAACAACTCAACTTTGGTTTCATCTGTCCACAGAATATGTTGCCAGTAGTGCTGTGGAACATCCAGGTGCTCTTTTGCAAACTTCAAACGTGCAGCAATGTTGTTTCTGGACACTACAGCAGTGGCTTCCTCCGTGGTGTCCTCCCATGAACTCCATTCTTGTTCAGTGTTTTACGTATCGTAGATTCGTCAACAGAGATGTTAGCATGTGCCAGAGATTTCTTTAAGTCTCTAGCTGACACTCGAGGACTCTTCTTCACCTCATTGAGCATTCTGCGCTGTGCTCTTGCAGTCATCTTTACAGGACGGCCACTCCTAGGGAGAGTAGCAACAGTGCTGAACTTTCTCCATTTACAGACACTTTGTCTCACCGTGGACTGATGAACATCAAGGCTCTCAGAGATACCTTTGTAACCCTTTCCAGCTTTATGCAAGTCAACAATTCTTAATCGTAGGTCTTCTGAGAGCTCTTTTGAGCGAGGCATGGTTCACATCTGGCAATGCTTCTTAAGAATAGCAAATTCAAAACTGGTGTGTATTTTTTATAGGGCAGGGCAGCTTTAACCAACACCTCCAATCTCGTCTCATTGATTGGACTCCAGGTTGGCTGACTCCTGACTCCAATTAGCTCTTGAAGAAGTCTTTAGCCTAGGGGTTCACCCTGCGCTGTGAATGTTTACATGGTGTGTTCAATAAAAACATTAAAACATATAATTGTTTTTGTGGTATTAGTTTAAGCAGACTGTGTTTGTCTATTGTTGTGACTTAGATGAAGATCAGAACACATTTTATGACCAACTTATGCAGAAATCCAGGTAATTCCAAAGGGTTCACTGTACATCCTGAGTATGGACCAGTGGGTTTCACAATGACAGCCACAGACCAGCTTGGAATGAGATCATGACAATGGTTGAGGAAATAAAGAATATGAAATACCACTTGATTTCTTTTACAGTAAGGCTCAGTAAAGGGCACATAAAGTACACTCTTATAGCCAAAGAGAGATGGATAGATGTTTGTTAACATCCCTCAGAAACACAGCTCGCAGTATCCTGTCTTACACTGCGTTTGACCAAACCAACAGCAGCCACCTCAATGCAAATGGGTTTTTGTCCTTCATGGAGAAAGTGCAGGCTGTGGAGAGAAAATGACAAACAGCCCTTTGCAAGCGTAATAGTAAAAGCATTTGCAGCTGCCAATGTCATCTCACCACTGTGTGATTATTCAAAGGGGATGGTGATAAGCGGCATGTTAGCACCACGGAGCAGAGGAAACGAGACAAAGGAGCTAATGTGAGAGACAGCGGCTGGATTACTGAGAGGAAACACTGTAACAAGCCCAGAATTTAGCATTGACTAATCTTAATCCAACCATTCAATGCCTTTTAAATGTGTTTGCTTTGAACCAGGTGAGGCGGAACCCTTGGTTTCCTTTTTGCTATGGTGCAGATGTCACACACAAATATGAATATACAAACGTGCGTAGATAAACTCATGTAAACCAAAACCCACTCACTTATGCTGCTGTGTTTTTGGCAGTGGTCACTGTTGCTCCTTAACCAGAAACATTAATCAATCAATCAATCAATCAATGTTTATTTATATAGCCCAATATCACAAATGTTACATTTGTCTCAGTGGTCTTCACAGTGTGTACAGAATATCAGTATGACAATACGACACCCTCTTTAGCCACACAGTTAAACTCACATTCCATCATCCAGATTAACTATACTCTTTGCGAGCCTCTTATTAAAGATGACATCCATTTGGGATTGACCGTTTCTCATAAATCCTGCAGTTCTGCCTACAATTAATTTTGTATCCCTCACCAATGCGTACAACTCTAAATTCCAGTATAGTATGTCATTAAATCCATGGTAAAAGTACAAAAATGCTTGCCTTTTTGACTGACCAATACAACTAATTAGTTGCAGAATTTGAACATTTCAAAGACATTCTTATGACCATTTGAATGCTATAGTATTCTTCTAGCTCTCAGGCAGACACCTTTGAACCCATCGGCTGTCAGAGGCTTGTTCACATCGCCTTAGCCTGACCCCCTACAACACTGGCCTCACTGAATGTCACCGTATCTCAATAATGATGTCTCGGGGCTTCAGCACTTGTCAGACCACATCAGTCTTCTCCTCCAACAGCTTGACATGGGCTTTGGAAACGAGTTCTCTTACTGATCTTTTTTACATCTACAGATGGCCCTAGATTGTTATCACTGTGTAACTTACCGTAACTTACCTTATTGGCACACATCAGGTATGGCTACACAGTCTTTGGGTACAGCTTTAGATTTTAAGCATTTTCCACTGCTGTGTCTAGATGTTTTCAATGTAAACATGACAGCAGTGTGTTGCTCAGTCAGTGGTCAGCAGCACTGAAAAAAAGCTTTTCTACTGTACTCCTGTACACATGTACCTGTAGTTATTAGCTGCTGCTGTCTGGGTTGACAGCTATTCAACTTTTCTATGACATCAATTGCAAATCTCGTTAATGTAAAGGCGTCAATTTAAGTGAAGCTTTCACCGTTTAAAATATTGATGTGTCAACCCTATCAACATTATTTATTGAGGTTAAAAGCTTTGGAAGCTAGTATCTCATTGGTTTTATTTGTCATTTTTTATAATTTTAACATGTTTAAGTAGTCCGAGAGAAAGCTAGACTTCTGCATCCGCTTTTGGCTCTGTTTCCAAACTGTAGAAAATGTGACTGTGAAGGGAGTATTTGGCCAATCAAAGGTTAAGAGTGAGACTTATTAAAAGATAATCTGACAAATCGGCAAAAACAGTGACAGAGAGAAAATATTGCTAATGGTTTTGCTTTCTGCTATCTATTAGCACAATCTCTCTCTGTGTCTGAAAAGCATTGCTGATATTGTACCATGCTAGAGTCATAAAACACAGAATGTCACATCTAAGTGCTTTACACGCTCCTGGGTTTGCAAGGAAAAAATATGGCAACTCTCAGAATGGTTGCTATATAAGTGAATTGGGATCACTATCACTCTTAGGATGATGGCAACATGAATGACAGTTACCCACACAGGTTATTCTATCAATTGCATTCATATGCCCATGATCAGCACTCTTTTTTTCTAGGGTTCTGTATTTGCCACTGATATTCCTCACCACCTTCAAAAAACTCACCTCTTCAATCTGGCTTTTAATGTGCGATTGTTGTTATATTGCTTGATTTTAATTTGACTTAAACTATATTTATTTGTTGTTCTTTTCTTTTCACTATCTCTGTAAAGCGACTTTGAGCACCTGTACAAATAAATCTATAGGTTACTTACGTAACCCCTGGATTCAGAGTAACATGAAGTGAGATGTCTCACTATGGGATGCGCCTCAACGCGTATGCAAACAGAAGCATCAATCTCATTACGCCAATCCTGATTGGCTGGTGTTCTTGACGTCAACGTCAGGGAATCCACCCACCCTTTAAATAGCTTGCGCTACGACGCAGCGTCATTCAAAATAAGCACCTCTTCTCGCATCGCCTTAGCAAGTGAGACATCTCACTTCATGTTACTGTTAGACCTGGGGTTACGTAAGTAACCTATAGTTCTCATTCATAACACTCCGTTCGATGTCTCACTATGGGATATTGAAACTCCCGTATTGCTAGACATGCTTATCTCGAAAATCACCAAAACAACCAGAACTTAACAGGTAGAACTCTGTCTCAACACGGGACCCAGCACTGCGCGGGCCACACTTGGAGCAGAGACATCTAGCCTGTAAAAGCGGACAAAAGTGAGAGGCGAGGACCAGCTCGCTGCAGCACAAATGTCCTGGATGGAAACACCCTTGAACAAAGCCCAGGATGTAGCCAGTCCACGAATAGAATGAGCACGCAGGCCCGTTGGTGCCTGCAAACCCTGACTCGTATAAGCCAGAGCAATCGCTTCCACAATCCAGTGGGAGAGCCGTTGCCTGGTAACGGGCTTGCCCTTCTGAGGGTTAGCCCAGGACACAAAGAGTTGGTCATTACAACGAAACTCATTTGACCTGTCCATATAGATGCGTAAAGCACAAACTGGACACAGCAAATTCTGCCGCTGTTCCTCAGAGGAACACAGCGGCGGAGGAAATGCCACAATGTCAATGGGGGTACATGAGCCAACTACCTTAGGTATAAAGGCAGGGTTGGGCTTCAGCAACACTCTTGTTTGCCCCGGGGCAAACTGAGTGCATGAAGGATGTACAGAGAGTGTATGAATGTCACTGACTCACTTGGCAGATGCCTGAGCCAGTAACAGCACTGTCTTCAGTGACAGGTGTTTCATGTCAGCTTCTTCCAGGGGTTCAAATGGAGGTCGAGTGAGCCCATCTAAAACCACTGCCAAGTCCCATAAGGGCACCAGTGACCTGGAAACAGGGAGGAGCCTGCAAGCCCCTTTCATAAAACGGCAGACCAAGGGATGTTGGCTAGCCGTCTTTCCCTCAAAGCCCACATGGCATGCAGCAATAGCAGCCAGGTACACTTTGATCATAGAGAAAGCTCTGTGTTTATCAAATAAGTCCTGTAGAAATGATAAAATCACCCCGACAGGACATTGAAAAGAGATGTGTACTTTTTGAAGGCACCACTCCTCAAACACCCTCCACTTACAGTCATAGAGAGACCTGGTGGAGGAAGCTCTTGCACTCTGAATAGTGTTTATCACCTTCTGAGGGAACCACTCTATTCAGATTGTACCACTCACGGGCCAGGCCCATAGTGCCAAGCGCTCTGGGTGTGGGTGAAAGATCGCCCCCCCCGCCTGAGACACTATGTCCCTGCGTAGCGGGAGCTGCCACGGCTGCCAGCACAGCAGCTGATATATCTACGCCAGCCAGTACATTGCAGGCCAGTGCGGAGCTATCAGGATATGTGTGTGGCGTTGTTCCCTCACTCTGGCCAGAGTTGGGGGTATCAGAGCCAGGGGTGGGAACGCGTACAGAAGGACTGGAGGCCAAACGTGCGCGAGCGCGTCCACGCCTAACGGTGCGTTTAAATCGCGCATTGAAAAGAACAG